>NW_027516916.1:0-51260 GCF_048772815.1 Callospermophilus lateralis
GATCGGTACACAAATTCCCCTGACTCACCAAACTTTGTTCTTCTCAGTTGAAGCGTTCGTTTACAGTAGCAGTTTATATTTTTAGGTTTCCCTCTGTTCTCTCCTATATAGATAGATGAATTTGGAACTCTAAATCCAACATGGTTTGTAGTAGCTCTTTGAAACTTGACACAATAAAAAGTTCTCAGTTTTGTCTCTATGGTTTGTTTTCTCTTAAAGTATCACTAGGCACAGACTGTGGAAAAGCACTTTCATTGAGAGGGGTTGCCAAGCGTCTAAGAAATAACGAGTTTCCAAAATACCAGCAAATATTTTTTCACCCAATGTTGATGATACTTGGTGGTAATGATCAGCACACAAATCCCACTTGGCTCACCACATTCTGTTCTTCTAGATTGAAGCATTCGTCTACAGTAGCAGTTTATATATTTAGGTTTCACTCTGTTTTCTCCTATATAGAGAGATGAATTTGGAACTCTAAAACCAACATGGTTGGTAGTAGCTCTTTGAAACTGAAAAAACAAAGGAGTTCTCAGTTTTGTCTCTATGGTTTGTTTCCTCTTCAAGTAGTCCTAGGCACAGACTGTGGAATAGCACTTTCATTGTGAGGAGTTGCCAAACTTCTAAGAAATAACGAGTTTCCGTAATACCAGCAAATATTTTTTCACCCAATCTTGATGATACTTGGTGGTAATGATCAGTACACAAATCCCACTTGGCTCACCAAATTTTATTCTTCTAGATTGAAGCGTTCGTCTACAGTAGCAGTTTTTATATTTGGGTTTCACTCTGTACTCTCCTATATAGATAGATGAATTTGGAACTCTAAATCCAACATGGTTTGTAGTAGCTCTTTGAAACTTGACAAAATAAAGGAGTTCTCAATTTTGTCTCTATGATTTGTTTCCGCTTCATGTAGCCCTAAGCAGAGACTGTGGAAAAGCACTTTCATTGAGAGCGGTCGAGAAGCTTCCAAGAAATTACGAGTTTTCGAAATTCCAGCAAATATTTTATCACCCAATCTTGATGATACTTTGTGGTAATGATCAGGACACAAATCACACTTGGCTCACCAAATTTTGTTCTTCTAGGTTAAAGCGTTCATCTACAGTAGCAGTTTTTATATTTAGGTTTTACTCTGTTCTTTGCTATATAGATAAATGAATTTGGAACTCTAAATCCAACATGGTTTGTAGTAGCTCTTTGAAACTTGACAAAAGAAAGGAGTTCTCAGTTTTGTCTCTATGGTTTGTTTCCTCTTCAATTAGCCCAAGACACAGACGTTGGAAAAGCACTTTCATTGAGAGGGGTGCCAAGCTTCAAAGAAATAACGAGTTTCCGAAATACCAGCAAATATTTTTTCACCCAATCTTGATGATACTTGGTGGTAATGATCAGTACACAAATCCCACTTGGCTCACCAAATTTTATTCTTCTAGATTGAAGCTTTCATCTACAGTAGCAGTTTTTATATTTAGTTTTCACTCTGTACTGTCCTATATAGATAGATGAATTTGGAACTCTAAATCCAACATGGTTTGTAATAGCTCTTTGAAACTTGAGAAAATTAAGGACTTCTCAGTTTTGTCTCTATGGTTTGTTTCTTCTTCAAGTAGCCCTAGGCACAGACTGTGGAAAAGCACTTTCATTGAGAGGGGTTGCCAAGCTTCTAAGAAATAACGAGTTTCCGAAATACCAGCAAATATTTTTTCACCCAATCTTGATGATACTTTGTGGTAATGATCGGTACACAAATTCCACTGACTCACCAAACTTTGTTCTTCTCGGTTGAAGCGTTCGTTTACAGTAGCAGTTTATATATTTAGGTTTCCCTCTGTTCTCTCCTATATAGATAGATGAATTTGGAACTCTAAATCCAACATGGTTTGTAGTTGCTCTTTGAAACTTGACAAAAAAAGGAGTTCTCAATTTTGTCTCTATGATTTTTTTCCGCTTCAAGTAGCCCTAAGCAGAGACTGTGGAAAACTACTTTAATTGAGAGGGGTTGCGTAGCTTCCAAGAAATAAAAAGTTTCCGAAATACCAGCTAATATTTTTTCACCCAATCTTGATGAAACGTGCTGGTAATGACAGTACACATATATCCCTTGGCTCACCAAATGTTGTTCTTCTAGGTTGAAGCGTTCGTTTACAGTAACAGTCTTTATTTTCGTTTCACTCTCTTCTCTCCTATACAGATATATGAATTGGAACTCTAAATCCAACATGGTTTGTAGTAGCTCTTTGAAACTTGACAAAATAATGGAGTTCTCAGTTTTGTCTCTATGATTTGTTTCCGCTTCAAGTAGCCCTAAGCAGATACAGTGGAAAAGCACTTTCATTGAGAGGGGTTGCCAAGCTTCCAAGAATTACGAGTTTCCGAAATACCAGCAAATATTTTTTCACCCAATCTTGATGATACATGGTAGTAATCACAAGTCCACAAATCCCATTTGGCTCACCAAATTTTGTTCTTCTAAGTTGAAGCGTTCGTTTACAGTAGCAGATTATATTTTTAGGTTTCACTCTGTTCTCTCTTATATAGAATGATGAATTTGGATCTCTAAATCCAACATGGATTGTGGAAGCTCTTTGAAACTTGACAAAATAAAGGAGATCTCAGTTTTGTCTCTATGATTTGTTTCCACTTCATGTAGCCCTAAGCAGAGACTGTGGAAAAGCACTTTCATTGTGAGGGGTTGCCAAGCTTCTGAGAAATAACGAGTTTCCGAAATACCAGCAAATATTTTTACACCCAGTCTTGATGATACTTGGTGGTAATGATCAGTACACAAATCCCACTATACTGACCAAATTTTTTCTTCTAGGTTGAAGCGTTCATCTACAGTAGCAGTTTTTATATTTAGGTTTCACTCTGTTCTTTCCTATATAGATAGATGAATTTGGAACTCTAAATCCAATATGGTTTGTAGTAGCACTTTGAAACTTGACAAAATAAAGGAGTTCTCAGTTTTGTCTCTATGATTTGTATCCGCTTCAAGTAGCCCTAAGCAGAGACTGTGGAAAAGCACTTTCATTGAAAGGTGTTGCCAATCTTCCCCAAAATTACGAGTTTCCGAAATAAGAGCAAATATTTTTTCACCCAATCTTGATGATACGTGGTGGTAATGACAAGTCCACAAATCCCTCTTGGCTCACCAAATTTTGTTCTTCTAAGTTGAAGCGTTCGTTTACAGAAGCAGTTTTTATTTTTAGGTTTCACTCTGTTCTCTCCTATATACATAGATGAATTTGGAACTCTAAATCCAACATGGTTTGTAGTAGCTCTTTGAAACTTGACAAAGGAAAGGAGTTCTCAGTTTTGTCTCTATGATTTGTTTCCGCTTCAGGTAGCCCCAAGCAGAGACTGTG
Source organism: Callospermophilus lateralis (assembly GCF_048772815.1). Classification (NCBI taxonomy): domain Eukaryota; kingdom Metazoa; phylum Chordata; class Mammalia; order Rodentia; family Sciuridae; genus Callospermophilus; species Callospermophilus lateralis. The sequence continues at coordinate 3,372 of NW_027516916.1, forward strand.
GTAAAGCACTTTCATTGAGATTGGTTGCCAAGCTTCCAAGAAATTATGAGTTTCCGAAATACCAGCAAATATTTTGTCACCCAATGTTGATGATACGTGGTGGTAATGATCGGTACACAAATCCCACTTGGCTCACCAAATTTTGTTCTTCTAGGTTAAAGCGTTCATCTATAGTAGCAGGTTTTACTCTGTTCTCCGCAATATGGATAGATGAATTTGGAACTCTAAATCCAATATGGTTTGTAGTAGTACTTTGAAACTTGACAAAATAAAGGAGTTCTCAGTTTTGTCTCTATGTTTTGTTTCCTCTTCAATTAGCCCTAGGCACCGACGGTGGAAAAGCACGTTCATTGAGAGGGGTGCCAAGCTTCTAAGAAATAACGAGTTTCCGAAATACCAGCAAATATTTTTTCACGCAATCTTGATGACACTTGGTGGTAATGATCAGTACACAAATCCCACTTGGCTCACCAAATTTTGTTCTTCTAGGTTGATGCGTTCGTCTACAGTAGCAGTTTTTATATTTAGGTTTCACTCTGTTCTCTGCGATATAGATAGATGAATTTGGAACTCTAAATCCAGCATGGTTTGTAGTAGCTCTTTGAAACTTGTCAAAATAAAGGAGTTCTCAGTTTTGTCTGTATGGTTTGTTTCCTCTTCAAATAGCCCAAAACACAGACGGTGGAAAAGCACTTTCATTGAGAGGGGTTGCCAAGCTTCTAAGGTATAACGAATTTCCGAAATACCAGCAAATTTTTTTTCACGCAATCTTGATGACACTTGGTGGTAATGATCTCCACACAAATCCCACTTGGCTCACCAAATTTTGTTCTTCTCGGTTGAAGCGTTCGTCTACATTAGCAGTTTTTATATTTAGGTTTCATTCTGTCTCTCCTATATAGATAGATGAATTTGGAATTCTAAATCCAATATGGTTTCTAGTAGCTCTTTTAAACTTGACAAAGTAAAGGAGTTCTCAGTTTTGTCTCTATGATTTGTTTCCCCTTCATGTAGCCCTAAGCAGAGACTGTGGAATAGCACTTTCATTGAAAGGGGTTTCCAAGCTTCCAAAAATTACGAATTTCCGAAATACCAGCAAATATTTTTTCAACCCATCTTGATGATACTTGGTGGTGATGATCACTACACAATTCCCACTTGGCTCACCAAATTTTGTTCTTCTAATTTTAAGCGTTCGTCTACTGTAGCAGTTTTTATATTTAGGTTTCACTCTGTGTCTCCTATATTTATAGATGAATTTGGAACTCTAAATCCAACATGGTTTTTAGTGGCTCTTTGAAACTTGACAAAATAAATGGGTTCTCAGTTTTGTCTCTATGATATGTTTCCGCTTCAAGTAGCCCTAAGCAGAGACTGTGGAAAAGCACTTTCATTGAGAGGGGTTGCCAAGCTTCAAAGAAATAATGAGTTTCCGAAATACCAGCAAATATTTTTTCACCCAATCTTGATGATACTTGGTGGTAAGGACAAGTACACAAATCCCACTTGGCTCACCATATTTTGTTCTTCTAAGGTGAAGCATTCGTCTACAGTAACAGTTTTTATTTTTAGGTTTTACTCTGTTCTCTCCTATATAGATAGATGAATTTGGAACTCTAAATCCAACATGGTTTGTAGTAGCTCTTTGAAACTTGACAAAATAAAGGAGTTCTCAGTTTTGTCTCTATGATTTGTTTCCGCTTCAAGTAGCCCTAAGCAGTGACTGTGGAAAAGCAATTTCCTTGAGAGGGGTTGCCAAGCTTCCAAGAAATTACGAGTTTGCGAAATACCAGCAATTATTTTTTCACCCAATCTTGATGATACCTGGTGGTAATGTTCAGTACACAAATCCCACTTGGCTCACCAAATTTTGTTCTTCTAGATTGAAGCGTTCGTCTACAGTAGCAGTTTTTATGTTTAGGTTTCACTCTGTTCTCTGCTATATAGATAGATGAATTTGGAACTCTAAATCCAACATGGTTTGTAGTAGTTCTTTGAAACTTGACAAAATAAAGGAGTTCTCCGTTTTGTCTCTATGGTTTGTTTCCTCTTCAAGTAGCCCAAGGCACAGACGGTGGAAAAGCACTTTAATTGAGAGGGGTTGCCAAGCTTCTAAGAAATATCGAGTTTCCGAAATACCAGCAAATATTTTTTCACTCAATCTTGATGATACTTTGTGGTAAGGACAAGTACACAAATCCCACTTGGCTCAACAATTTTGTTCTTCTAGGTTGAAGCATTCGTCTACAGTAGCAGTTTTTATTTTTAAGTTTTACTCTGTTCTTTCCTATATAGATAGATGAATTTGGAACTCTAAATACAACATGTTTTGTAGTAGCTATTTGAAACTTGACAAAATAAAGGAGTTCTCATTGTTGTCTCTATGATTTGTTTCCGCTTCAAGTAGCCCTAAGCAGAGACTGTGGAAAAGCACTTTCATTGAGAGGGGTTGCCAAGCTTCTAAGAAAAAATGAGTTTCCGCATTTACAGCAAATATTTTTTCACCCAATCTTGATGATACTTGGTGGTGAAGATCGGTACACAAATCCCACTTGGCTCACCAAATTTTGTTCTTCCAGGTTGAAGCGTTCGTCTACAGTAGCAGTTTTTATACTTAGGTTTCACTCTGTTCTCTCCTATATAGATAGATGAATTTGGAACTCTAAATCCAATATGGTTTGTAATAGCTCTTTGAAACTTGACAAAATAAAGTAGATCTCAGTTTTGTCTCTATGATTTGTTTCCGCTTCAAGTAGCCCAAAGCAGAGACTGTGGAAAAGCACTTTCATTGAGAGGGGTTGCCAAGCTTTTAAGAAATTACGAGTTTCCAAAATACCAGCAAATATTTTTTCACCCAAACTTGATGATATGTGGTGGTAATGACAAGTCCACAAATCCCACTTGGCTCACCAAATTTTGTTCTTCTAGGTTGAAGCGTTCGTTTACAGTAGCAGTTTTTATTTTTAGGTTTCACTCTGTGCTCTCCTATATAGATCGATGAAATTGGAACTCTAAATCCAACATGGTTTGTAGTAGCTCTTTGAAACTTGACAAAAAAAGGAGTTCTTAGTTTTGTCTCTATGGTTTGTTTCCTCTTCAAGTACCCCTAGGAACAGACTGTGGAAAAGCACTTTCATTGATTGGGGTTGCCAATCTTATAAGAAATAACGAGTTTCTGAAATACCAGCAAATATTTTTTCACGCAATCTTGATGACACTTGGTGGTAATGATCAGTACACAAATCCCACTTGGCTCACCAAATTTTCTTCTTCTAGGTTTAGGCGTTGATCTACAGTAGCAGTTTTTATATTTAGGTTTCACTCTGTTCTCTCCTATATAGATAGATGAATTTGGAACTCTAAATCCAACATGGTTTGTAGTCGCTCTTTGAAACTTGACAAAATAAATGAGTTCTAAGTTTTGTCTCTATGATTTGTTTCCGCTTCCAGTAGCCCTAAGAAGAGACTGTGGAAAAGCACTTTCATTGAGAGGGGTTGCCAGCTTCTAAGAAATAAGGAGTTTCCCAATTACCAGCAAATATTTTTTCACCCAATCTTGATGATACTTGGTGGTGACGATCGGTACAAAAATACAACTTGGCTCACCAAATTTTGTTCTTCTAGGTTGAAGCGTTCGTCTACAGTAGCAGTTTTTATATTTAGGTTTCACTCTGTTCTCTCCTATATAGATAGATGAATTTGGAACTCTAAATTCAATATGGTTTGTAGTAGCTCTTTGAAACTTGACAAAATAAAGGAGTTCTCAGTTTGGTCTCTATGATTTGCTTCCGCTTCAAGTACCCCTATGTAGAGACTGTGGAAAAGCACTTTCATTGAGAGGGGTTGCCAAGCTTCTAAGAAATAACGAGTTTCCGAAATACCAGCAAATATTTTTTCACCCAATCTTGATGATACTTGTTGGTAAGGACAAGTACACAAATCCCACTTGGCTCTTCAAATTTTGTTCTTCTAGGTTGAAGCATTCGTCTACAGTAGCAGTTTTTATTTTTAGGTTTTACTCTGTTCTCTCCTATATAGATAGATGAATTTGGAACTCTAAATCCAACATGGTTTGTAGTAGGTCTTTGAAACTTGACAAAATAAAGGAGTTTTCATTTCTGTCTCTATGATTTGTTTCCGCTTCAAGTAGCCCTAAGCAGTGACTGTGGAAAAGCAATTTCCTTGAGAGGGGTTGCCAAGCTTCCAAAAAATTACGAGTTTCCGAAATACCAGCAAATATTTTTTCACCCAATCTTGATGATACTTGGTGGTAATGATCAGTACACAAATCCCACTTGACTCACCAAATTTTGTTCTTCTAGGTTGAAGCGTTCGTCTACAGTAGCAGTTTTTATGTTTAGGTTTCACTCTGTTCTCTGCTATATAGATAGATGAATTTGGAACTCTAAATCCAACATGGTTTGTAGTAGCTCTTTGAAACTTGACAAAATAAAGGAGTTCTCAGTTTAGTCTCTATGGTTAGTTTCCACTTCAAGTAGCCCTAGGCACAAACGGTGGAAACGCACTTTCATTGAGAGGGATTGCCAATATTCCAAGAAATTACGAGTTTCCGAAATACCAGCAAATATTTTTTCACGCAATCTTGATGATACGTGGTGGTAATGATTGGTACACAAATCCCACTTGGCTCACCAAATTTTGTTCTTCTAGGTTGAAGCGTTCGTCTACAGTAGCAGTTTTCATATTTGGGTTTCACTCTGTTCTCTGCTATATAGATAGATGAATTTGGAACTCTTAATCCAACATGGTTTTTAGTAGCTCTTTGAAACTTGACAAAGAAGTTCTCAGTTTTGTCTCTATGGTTTGTTTCCTCTTCAAGTAGCCCTAGGCACAGACTTTGGAAAAGCACTTTCATTGAGAGGGGTTGCCAAGCTTCTAAGAAATAACGAGTTTCCGAAATACCAGCAAATATTTTTTCATCCAATCTTGATAATACTTGGTGGTGATGATCAGTACACAAATCCCACTTGGCTCACCAAATTTTGTTCTACTAGGTTGAAGCTTTCATCTACAGTAGCAAATTTTATATTTAGGTTTCACTCTGTTCTCTAATATATAGATAGATGAATTTAGAACTCTAAATCCAACATGGTTTGTAGTAGCTCTTTGAAACGTGACAAAATAAAGGAGTTTTCATTTCTGTCTCTATGATTTGTTTCTGCTTCAAGTAGCCCTAAGCATTGACTGTGGAAAAGCACTTTCCTTCAGAGGGGTTGCCAAGCTTCCACAAAATTACGAGTTTCCGAAATACCAGCAAATATTTTTTCACCCAATCTTGATGATACTTGGTGGTAAGGACATGTACACAAATCCCACTTGGCTCAACAAATTTTGTTCTTCTAGGTTGAAGCATTCGTCTACAGTAGCATTTTTTATTTTTAAGTTTTACTCTGTTCTTTCCTATATAGATAGATGAATTTGGAACTCTAAATCCAACATGTTTTGTAGTAGCTATTTGAAACTTGACAAAATAAAGGAGTTCTCAGTTTTGTCTCTATGATTTGGTTCCGCTTCAAGTAGCCCTAAGCAGAGACTGTGGAAAAGCACTTTCATTGAGAGGGGTTGCCAAGCTTCTAAGAAATAATGAGTTTCCGAAATACCAGCAAATATTTTTTCACCCAATCTTGATGATACTTGGTGGTAAGAACAAATACACAAATCCCACTTGGCTCACCAAATTTAGTTTTTCTAGGATGAATCATTCGACTACAGTAGCAGTTTTTATTTTTAGGTTTTACTCTGTTCTCTCCTATATAGATAGATGAATTTGGAACTCCAAATCCAACATGGTTTGTAGTAGCTCTTTGAAACTTGACAAAATAAAGGAGTTCTCAGTTTTGTCTCTATGATTTGTTTCCGCTTCAAGTAGCCCTAAGCAGAGACTGTGGAAAAGCACTGTTATTGAGAGGGTTTGCCAAGCTTCTAAGAAATAACGAGTTTCCGAATTACCAGCAAATATTTTTTCACCCAATGTTGATGAAACTTGGTGGTGATGATCGGTACACAAATCCCACTTGGCTCACCAAATTTTCTTCTTCTAGTTTGAAGCGTTCGTCTACAGTAGCAGTTTTTATATTTTGGTTTCCCTCTGTTCTCTCCTATATAGAAAGATGAATTTGGAACTCTAAATCCAATATGGTTTGTAGTAGCTCCTTGAAACTTGACAAAATAAAGGAGTTCTCAGTTTTGTCCCTGTGATTCGTTTTCACTTCAAGTAGCCCTAAGCAGAGACTCTGGAAAAGCACTTTCATTGAAAGGGGTTGCCAAGCTTCCAAAAATAACGAGTTTCCGAAATACCAGCAAATTATTTTTCATCCAATTTGATGATACTTGGTGGTGATGATCAGTACACAAATCCCACTTGGCTTACCAAATTTTGTTCTTCCAGGCTGAAACGTTCGTTTGCAGTAGCAGTTTTCATTTTTAGGTTCCCTCTGTTCTCTCCTATATAGATAGTGAACTTGGAACTCTAAATCCAACATCGTTTGTAGTAGCTCTATGAAACTTGACAAAATAAAGGAGTTCTCAATTTTGTCTCTATGGTTTGTTTCCTCTTAATGTAGCCCTAAGCAGAGACTGTGGAAAAGCACTTTCATTGAGAGGGGTTGCCAAGCTTCTAAGAAATAACGAGTTTCCAAAATACCAGCAAATATTTTTTCACCCAATCTTGATGATACTTGGTGGTGAAGATCAGTACACAAATCCCACTTGGCTCACCAAATTTGGTTCTTCTAGGTTGAAGCGTTCGTCTACAGTAGCAATTTTTATATTTAGGTTTCACTCTGTTCTCTCCTATATGGATAGATGAATTTGGAACTCTAAATCCAACATGGTTTGTAGTAGCTCTTTGAAACTGGAAAAAATAAAGGAGTTCTCAGTTTTGTCTCTATGATTTGTTTCCGCTTCAAGTAGCCCTAAGTAGTGAATGTGGAAAAGCACTTTCCTTGAGAGGGGTTGCCAAGCTTCCAAGAAATTACGAGTTTCCGAAATACCAGCAAATATTCTTTCACCCAATCTTGATGATACTTGGTGGTAATGATCGGTACGCAAATCTCACTTGGCTCGCCAAATTTTGTTCTTCTAATTTGAAGCGTTCGTCTACAGTAGCAGTTTTTATATTTGGGTTTCACTCTGTTCTCTGCGATATAGATAGATGAATTTGGATCTCTAAATCCAACATGGTTTGTAGTAGCTCTTTGAAACTTGACAAAATAAAGGAGTTCTCAGTTTTGTCTCTATGGTTTGTTTCCTCTTCAAGTAGCCCTAGGCACAAATGGTGGAAACGCACTTTCATTGAGAGATGTTGCCAATATTCCAGGAAATTACGAGTTTCCGAAATACCAGCAAATATTTTTTCACGCAATCTTGATGACACTTGGTGGTAATGATCAGTACACAAATCCCACTTGGTTCACCAAATTTTGTTCTTCTAGGTTGAAGCGTTCGTCTACAGTAGCAGTTTTTATATTTAGGTTTCACTCTGTTCTCTCCTATATAGATAGATGAATTTGGAACTCTAAATCCAATATGATTTGTAGTACCTCTTTGAAACTTGGCAAAGTAAAGGAGTTCTCAATTTTGTCTCTATGATTTGTTTCGTCTTCATGTAGCCCTAAGCAGAGACTCTGGAAAAGAACTTTCATTGAAAGGGGTTGCCAAGCTTCCAAGAAATTACGAGTTTCCGAAATACCAGCAAATATTTGTCAACCAGTGTTGATGATACTTGGTGTTGATGATCGGTACACAAATCCCACTTGGCTCACGAAAATTTGTTCTTCTAGGTTGAAGCGTTCGTCTACAGTAGCAGTTTTTATATTTAGGTTTCACTCTGTTCTCTCCTATATAGACAGATGAATTTGAAACTCTAAATCCAATATGGTTTGTAGTAGCTCTTTGAAACTGGACAAAATAATGGAGTTCTCTGTTTTGTCCCTTTGATTTGTTTCCGCTTCAAGTAGCCCTACGCAGAGACTCTGGAAAAGCACTTTCATTGAAACGGGTTGCCAAGCTTCCAAAAATTACGAGTTTCCGGAATACCAGCAAATATTTTTTCACCCAATCTTGATGATACGTGGTGGTAATGATCGGTACACAAATCCCACTTGGCTCACCAAATTTTGTTCTTCTAGGTTGAAGCTTTTATCTACAGTAGCAAATTTTATATTTAGGTTTCACTCTGTTCTCTAATATATAGATAGATGAATTTAGAACTCTAAATCCAACATGGTTTGTAGTAGCTCTTTGAAACGTGACAAAATAAAGGAGTTTTCATTTCTGTCTCTATGATTTGTTTCCGCTTCAAGTAGCCCTAAGCATTGACTGTGGAAATGCACTTTCCTTCAGAGGGGTTGCCAAGCTTCCACAAAATTACGAGTTTCCGAAATACCAGTAAATATTTTTTCACCCAATCTTGATGATACTTGGTGGTAATGATCAGTACACAAATCCCACTTGGCTCACCAAATTGTGTTCTTCTAGGTTGAAGCGTTCGTCTACAGTAGCAGTTTTTATGTTTAGGTTTCACTCTGTTCTCTGCTATATAGATAGATGAATTTGGAACTCTAAATCCAACATCGTTTGCAGTAGCTCTTTGAAACTTGACAAAATAAGGTAGTTCTCAGTTTTGTCTCTATGGTTTGTTTCCTCTTCAAGTAGCCCTAGGCACAGACGGTGGAAAAGCACTTTCATTGAGAGGGGTTGCCAAGCTTCTAAGAAATAATGAGTTTCCGAAATACCAGCAAATATTTTTTCACCCAATCTTGATCATACTTGGTGGTAAGGACAAGTACACAAATCCCACTTGGCTCACCATATTTTGTTCTTCTAGGTGAAGCATTCGTCTACAGTAGCAGTTTTTATTTTTAGGTTTTACTCTGTTCTCTCCTATATTGATAGATGAATTTGGAACTATAAATCCAACATGGTTTGTAGTAGCTCTTTGAAACTTGACAAAATAAAGGAGTTCTCAGTTTTGTCTCTATGATTTGTTTCCGCTTCAAGTAGCCCTAAGCAGTGAATGTGGAAAAGCAATATCCTTGAGAGGGGTTGCCAAGCTTCCAAGAAATTACGAGTTTCCGAAATACCAGCAAATATTTTTTCACCCAATCTTGATGATACCTGGTGGTATTGATCAGTACACAAATCCCACTTTGCTCACCAAATTTTGTTCTTCTAGATTGAAGCGTTCGTCTACAGTAGCAGTTTTTATGTTTAGGTTTCACTCTGTTCTCTGCTATATAGATAGATGAATTTGGAACTCTAAATCCAACATGGTTTGTAGTAGCTCTTTGAAACTTGACAAAGTAAAGGAGTTCTCAATTTTGTCTCTATGATTTGTTTCGTCTTCATGTAGCCCTAAGCAGAGACTGTGGAAAAGAACTTTCATTGAAAGGGGTTGCCAAGCTTCCAAGAAATTACGAGTTTCCGAAATACCAGCAAATATTTGTCAACCAGTGTTGATGATACTTGGTGGTGATGATCGGTACACAAATCCCACTTGAGTCACGAAAATTTGTTCTTCTAGGTTGAAGCGTTCGTTTTCAGTAGCAGTTTTTATTTTTAGGTTTCACTCTGTTCTCTCCTAAATAGATAGATGAATTTGGAACTCTAAATCCAACATGGTTTGTAGTAGCTCTTTGAAACTTGACAAAATAAAGGAGTTCTCAGTTTTGTCTCTATGATTTGTTTCCGCTTCAAGTAGCCCTAAGCAGAGACTGTGGAAAAGCACTTTCATTGAGAGGGGTTGCCAAGCTTCTAAGAAATAACGAGTTTCCGAAATACCAGCAAATATTTTTTCACCCAATCTTGATGATACTTGGTGGTAAGAACAACTACACAAATCCCACTTGGCTCACCAAATTTTGTTCTTCTAGGATGAATCATTCAACTACAGTAGCAGTTTTTATTTTTAGGTTTTACTCTGTTCTCTCCTATATAGATAGATGAATTTGGAACTCCAAATCCAACATGGTTTGTAGTAGCTCTTTGAAACTTGACAAAATAAAGGAGTTCTCAGTTTTGTCTCTATGATTTGTTTCCGCTTCAAGTAGCCCTAAGCAGAGACTGTGGAAAAGCACTGTTATTGAGAGGGGTTGCCAAGCTTCTAAGAAATAAAGAGTTTCCGAATTAGCAGCAAATATTTTTTCAGCCAATGTTGATGAAACTTGGTGGTGATGATCGGTACACAAATCCCACTTGGCTCACCAAATTTTCTTTTTCTAGTTTGAAGCGTTCGTCTACAGTAGCAGTTTTTATATATAGGTTTCACTCTGTTCTCTCCTATATAGACAGATGAATTTGGAACTCTAAATCCAATATGGTTTGTAGTAGCTCCTTGAAACTTGACAAAATAAAGGAGTTCTCAGTTTTGTCCCTGTGATTCGTTTTCGCTTCAAGTAGCCCTAAGCAGAGACTCTGGAAAAGCACTTTCATTGAAAGGGGTTGCCAAGCTTCCAAAAATATCGAGTTTCCGAAATACCAGCAAATTATTTTTCATCCAATTTGATGATACTTGGTGGTGATGATCAGTACACAAATCCCACTTGGCTAACCAAATTTTGTTCTTCCAGGTTGAAACGTTCGTTTGCAGTAGCAGTTTTCATTTTTAGGTTCCCTCTGTTCTCTCCTATATAGATAGTGAACTTGGAACTCTAAATCCAACATCGTTTGTAGTAGCTCTATGAAACTTGACAAAATAAAGGAGTTCTCAGTTTTGTCTCTATGGTTTGTTTCCTCTTAATGTAGCCCTAAGCCGAGACTGTGGAAAAGCACTTTCATTGAGAGGGGTTGCCAAGCTTCTAAGAAATAACGAGTTTCCGAAATACCAGCAAATATTTTTTCACCCAATCTTGATGATACTTGGTGGTGAAGATCAGTACACAAATCCCACTTGGCTCACCAAATTTTGTTCTTCTAGGTTGAAGCGTTCGTCTACAGTAGCAATTTTTATATTTAGGTTTCACTCTGTTCTCTCCTATATGGATAGATGAATTTGGAACTCTAAATCCAACATGGTTTGTAGTAGCTCTTTGAAACTGGACAAAATAAAGGAGTTCTCAGTTTTGTCTCTATGATTTGTTTCCGCTTCAAGTAGCCCTAAGTAGTGAATGTGGAAAAGCACTTTCCTTGAGAGGGGTTGCCAAGCTTCCAAGAAATTACGAGTTTCCGAAATACCAGCAAATATTCTTTCACCCAATCTTGATGATACTTGGTGGTAATGATCGGTACGCAAATCTCACTTGGCTCGCCAAATTTTGTTCTTCTAATTTGAAGCGTTCGTCTACAGTAGCAGTTTTTATATTTGGGTTTCACTCTGTTCTCTGCGATATAGATAGATGAATTTGGATCTCTAAATCCAACATGGTTTGTAGTAGCTCTTTGAAACTTGACAAAATAAAGGAGTTCTCAGTTTTGTCTCTATGGTTTGTTTCCTCTTCAAGTAGCCCTAGGCACAAACGGTGGAAACGCACTTTCATTGAGAGTTGTTGCCAATATTCCAAGAAATTACGAGTTTCCGAAATACCAGCAAATATTTTTTCACGCAATCTTGATGACACTTGGTGCTAATGATCAGTACACAAATCCCACTTGGTTCACCAAATTTTGTTCTTCTAGGTTGAAGCGTTCGTCTACAGTAGCAGTTTTTATATTTAGGTTTCACTCTGTTCTCTCCTATATAGATAGATGAATTTGGAACTCTAAATCCAATATGATTTGTAGTAGCTCTTTGAAACTTGACAAAGTAAAGGAGTTCTCAATTTTGTCTCTATGATTTTTTTCGTTCATGTAGCCCTAAGCAGAGACTGTGGAAAAGAACTTTCATTGAAAGGGGTTGCCAAGCTTCCAAGAAATTACGAGTTTCCGAAATTCCAGCAAATATTTGTCAACCAGTGTTGATGATACTTGGTGGTGATGATCGGTACACAAATCCCACTTGGCTCACGAAAATTTGTTCTTCTAGGTTGAAGCGTTCGTTTTCAGTAGCAGTTTTTATTTTTAGGTTTCACTCTGTTCTCTCCTAAATAGATAGATGAATTTGGAACTCTAAATCCAACATGGTTTGTAGTAGCTCTTTGAAACTTGACAAAATAAAGGAGTTCTCAGTTTTGTCTCTATGATTTGTTTCCGCTTCAAGTAGCCCTAAGCAGAGACTGTGGAAAAGCACTTTCATTGAGAGGGGTTGCCAAGCTTCTAAGAAATAATGAGTTTCCGAAATACCAGCAAATATTTTTTCACCCAATCTTGATCATACTTGGTGGTAAGGACAAGTACACAAATCCCACTTGGCTCACCATATTTTGTTCTTCTAGGTGAAGCATTCGTCTACAGTAGCAGTTTTTATTTTTAGGTTTTACTCTGTTCTCTCCTATATTGATAGATGAATTTGGAACTATAAATCCAACATGGTTTGTAGTAGCTCTTTGAAACTTGACAAAATAAAGGAGTTCTCAGTTTTGTCTCTATGATTTGTTTCCGCTTCAAGTAGCCCTAAGCAGTGAATGTGGAAAAGCAATATCCTTGAGAGGGGTTGCCAAGCTTCCAAGAAATTACGAGTTTCCGAAATACCAGCAAATATTTTTTCACCCAATCTTGATGATACCTGGTGGTATTGATCAGTACACAAATCCCACTTTGCTCACCAAATTTTGTTCTTCTAGATTGAAGCGTTCGTCTACAGTAGCAGTTTTTATGTTTAGGTTTCACTCTGTTCTCTGCTATATAGATAGATGAATTTGGAACTCTAAATCCAACATGGTTTGTAGTAGCTCTTTGAAACTTGACAAAGTAAAGGAGTTCTCAATTTTGTCTCTATGATTTGTTTCGTCTTCATGTAGCCCTAAGCAGAGACTGTGGAAAAGAACTTTCATTGAAAGGGGTTGCCAAGCTTCCAAGAAATTACGAGTTTCCGAAATACCAGCAAATATTTGTCAACCAGTGTTGATGATACTTGGTGGTGATGATCGGTACACAAATCCCACTTGGCTCACGAAAATTTGTTCTTCTAGGTTGAAGCGTTCGTTTTCAGTAGCAGTTTTTATTTTTAGGTTTCACTCTGTTCTCTCCTAAATAGATAGATGAATTTGGAACTCTAAATCCAACATGGTTTGTAGTAGCTCTTTGAAACTTGACAAAATAAAGGAGTTCTCAGTTTTGTCTCTATGATTTGTTTCCGCTTCAAGTAGCCCTAAGCAGAGACTGTGGAAAAGCACTTTCATTGAGAGGGGTTGCCAAGCTTCTAAGAAATAACGAGTTTCCGAAATACCAGCAAATATTTTTTCACCCAATCTTGATGATACTTGGTGGTAAGGACAACTACACAAATCCCACTTGGCTCACCAAATTTTCTTCTTCTAGGATGAATCATTCAACTACAGTAGCAGTTTTTATTTTTAGGTTTTACTCTGTTCTCTCCTATATAGATAGATGAATTTGGAACTCCAAATCCAACATGGTTTGTAGTAGCTCTTTGAAACTTGACAAAATAAAGGAGTTCTCAGTTTTGTCTCTATGATTTGTTTCCGCTTCAAGTAGCCCTAAGCAGAGACTGTGGAAAAGCACTGTTATTGAGAGGGGTTGCCAAGCTTCTAAGAAATAAAGAGTTTCCGAATTAGCAGCAAATATTTTTTCACCCAATGTTGATGAAACTTGGTGGTGATGATCGGTACACAAATCCCACTTGGCTCACCAAATTTTCTTTTTCTAGTTTGAAGCGTTCGTCTACAGTAGCAGTTTTTATATATAGGTTTCACTCTGTTCTCTCCTATATAGACAGATGAATTTGGAACTCTAAATCCAATATGGTTTGTAGTAGCTCCTTGAAACTTGACAAAATAAAGGAGTTCTCAGTTTTGTTCCTGTGATTCGTTTTCGCTTCAAGTAGCCCTAAGCAGAGACTCTGGAAAAGCACTTTCATTGAAAGGGGTTGCCAAGCTTCCAAAAATAACGAGTTTCCGAAATACCAGCAAATTATTTTTCATCCAATTTGATGATACTTGGTGGTGATGATCAGTACACAAATCCCACTTGGCTTACCAAATTTTGTTCTTCCAGGTTGAAACGTTCGTTTGCAGTAGCAGTTTTCATTTTTAGGTTCCCTCTGTTCTCTCCTATATAGATAGTGAACTTGGAACTCTAAATCCAACATCGTTTGTAGTAGCTCTATGAAAATTGACAAAATAAAGGAGTTCTCAGTTTTGTCTCTATGGTTTGTTTCCTCTTAATGTAGCCCTAAGCCGAGACTGTGGAAAAGCACTTTCATTGAGAGGGGTTGCCAAGCTTCTAAGAAATAACGAGTTTCCGAAATACCAGCAAATATTTTTTCACCCAATCTTGATGATACTTGGTGGTGAAGATCAGTACACAAATCCCACTTGGCTCACCAAATTTTGTTCTTCTAGGTTGAAGCGTTCGTCTACAGTAGCAATTTTTATATTTAGGTTTCACTCTGTTCTCTCCTATATGGATAGATGAATTTGGAACTCTAAATCCAACATGGTTTGTAGTAGCTCTTTGAAACTGGACAAAATAAAGGAGTTCTCAGTTTTGTCTCTATGATTTGTTTCCGCTTCAAGTAGCCCTAAGTAGTGAATGTGGAAAAGCACTTTCCTTGAGAGGGGTTGCCAAGCTTCCAAGAAATTACGAGTTTCCGAAATACCAGCAAATATTCTTTCACCCAATCTTGATGATACTTGGTGGTAATGATCGGTACGCAAATCTCACTTGGCTCGCCAAATTTTGTTCTTCTAATTTGAAGCGTTCGTCTACAGTAGCAGTTTTTATATTAGGGTTTCACTCTGTTCTCTGCGATATAGATAGATGAATTTGGATCTCTAAATCCAACATGGTTTGTAGTAGCTCTTTGAAACTTGACAAAATAAAGGAGTTCTCAGTTTTGTCTCTATGGTTTGTTTCCTCTTCAAGTAGCCCTAGGCACAAACGGTGGAAACGCACTTTCATTGAGAGTTGTTGCCAATATTCCAAGAAATTACGAGTTTCCGAAATACCAGCAAATATTTTTTCACGCAATCTTGATGACACTTGGTGCTAATGATCAGTACACAAATCCCACTTGGTTCACCAAATTTTGTTCTTCTAGGTTGAAGCGTTCGTCTACAGTAGCAGTTTTTATATTTAGGTTTCACTCTGTTCTCTCCTATATAGATAGATGAATTTGGAACTCTAAATCCAATATGATTTGTAGTAGCTCTTTGAAACTTGACAAAGTAAAGGAGTTCTCAATTTTGTCTCTATGATTTTTTTCGTTCATGTAGCCCTAAGCAGAGACTGTGGAAAAGAACTTTCATTGAAAGGGGTTGCCAAGCTTCCAAGAAATTACGAGTTTCCGAAATTCCAGCAAATATTTGTCAACCAGTGTTGATGATACTTGGTGGTGATGATCGGTACACAAATCCCACTTGGCTCACGAAAATTTGTTCTTCTAGGTTGAAGCGTTCGTTTTCAGTAGCAGTTTTTATTTTTAGGTTTCACTCTGTTCTCTCCTAAATAGATAGATGAATTTGGAACTCTAAATCCAACATGGTTTGTAGTAGCTCTTTGAAACTTGACAAAATAAAGGAGTTCTCAGTTTTGTCTCTATGATTTGTTTCCGCTTCAAGTAGCCCTAAGCAGAGACTGTGGAAAAGCACTTTCATTGAGAGGGGTTGCCAAGCTTCTAAGAAATAACGAGTTTCCGAAATACCAGCAAATATTTTTTCACCCAATCTTGATGATACTTGGTGGTAAGGACAACTACACAAATCCCACTTGGCTCACCAAATTTTGTTCTTCTAGGATGAATCATTCAACTACAGTAGCAGTTTTTATTTTTAGGTTTTACTCTGTTCTCTCCTATATAGATAGATGAATTTGGAACTCCAAATCCAACATGGTTTGTAGTAGCTCTTTGAAACTTGACAAAATAAAGGAGTTCTCAGTTTTGTCTCTATGATTTGTTTCCGCTTCAAGTAGCCCTAAGCAGAGACTGTGGAAAAGCACTGTTATTGAGAGGGGTTGCCAAGCTTCTAAGAAATAACGAGTTTCCGAATTACCAGCAAATATTTTTTCACCCAATGTTGATGAAACTTGGTGGTGATGATCGGTACACAAATCCCACTTGGCTCACCAAATTTTCTTTTTCTAGTTTGAAGCGTTCGTCTACAGTAGCAGTTTTTATATTTAGGTTTCACTCTGTTCTCTGCTATATAGATAGATGAATTTGGAACTCTAAATCCAACATGGTTTGTAGTAGCTCTTTGAAACTTGACAAAGTAAAGGAGTTCTCAATTTTGTCTCTATGATTTGTTTCGTCTTCATGTAGCCCTAAGCAGAGACTGTGGAAAAGAACTTTCATTGAAAGGGGTTGCCAAGCTTCCAAGAAATTACGAGTTTCCGAAATACCAGCAAATATTTGTCAACCAGTGTTGATGATACTTGGTGGTGATGATCGGTACACAAATCCCACTTGGCTCACGAAAATTTGTTCTTCTAGGTTGAAGCGTTCGTTTTCAGTAGCAGTTTTTATTTTTAGGTTTCACTCTGTTCTCTCCTAAATAGATAGATGAATTTGGAACTCTAAATCCAACATGGTTTGTAGTAGCTCTTTGAAACTTGACAAAATAAAGGAGTTCTCAGTTTTGTCTCTATGATTTGTTTCCGCTTCAAGTAGCCCTAAGCAGAGACTGTGGAAAAGCACTTTCATTGAGAGGGGTTGCCAAGCTTCTAAGAAATAACGAGTTTCCGAAATACCAGCAAATATTTTTTCACCCAATCTTGATGATACTTGGTGGTAAGGACAACTACACAAATCCCACTTGGCTCACCAAATTTTCTTCTTCTAGGATGAATCATTCAACTACAGTAGCAGTTTTTATTTTTAGGTTTTACTCTGTTCTCTCCTATATAGATAGATGAATTTGGAACTCCAAATCCAACATGGTTTGTAGTAGCTCTTTGAAACTTGACAAAATAAAGGAGTTCTCAGTTTTGTCTCTATGATTTGTTTCCGCTTCAAGTAGCCCTAAGCAGAGACTGTGGAAAAGCACTGTTATTGAGAGGGGTTGCCAAGCTTCTAAGAAATAAAGAGTTTCCGAATTAGCAGCAAATATTTTTTCACCCAATGTTGATGAAACTTGGTGGTGATGATCGGTACACAAATCCCACTTGGCTCACCAAATTTTCTTTTTCTAGTTTGAAGCGTTCGTCTACAGTAGCAGTTTTTATATATAGGTTTCACTCTGTTCTCTCCTATATAGACAGATGAATTTGGAACTCTAAATCCAATATGGTTTGTAGTAGCTCCTTGAAACTTGACAAAATAAAGGAGTTCTCAGTTTTGTTCCTGTGATTCGTTTTCGCTTCAAGTAGCCCTAAGCAGAGACTCTGGAAAAGCACTTTCATTGAAAGGGGTTGCCAAGCTTCCAAAAATAACGAGTTTCCGAAATACCAGCAAATTATTTTTCATCCAATTTGATGATACTTGGTGGTGATGATCAGTACACAAATCCCACTTGGCTTACCAAATTTTGTTCTTCCAGGTTGAAACGTTCGTTTGCAGTAGCAGTTTTCATTTTTAGGTTCCCTCTGTTCTCTCCTATATAGATAGTGAACTTGGAACTCTAAATCCAACATCGTTTGTAGTAGCTCTATGAAAATTGACAAAATAAAGGAGTTCTCAGTTTTGTCTCTATGGTTTGTTTCCTCTTAATGTAGCCCTAAGCCGAGACTGTGGAAAAGCACTTTCATTGAGAGGGGTTGCCAAGCTTCTAAGAAATAACGAGTTTCCGAAATACCAGCAAATATTTTTTCACCCAATCTTGATGATACTTGGTGGTGAAGATCAGTACACAAATCCCACTTGGCTCACCAAATTTTGTTCTTCTAGGTTGAAGCGTTCGTCTACAGTAGCAATTTTTATATTTAGGTTTCACTCTGTTCTCTCCTATATGGATAGATGAATTTGGAACTCTAAATCCAACATGGTTTGTAGTAGCTCTTTGAAACTGGACAAAATAAAGGAGTTCTCAGTTTTGTCTCTATGATTTGTTTCCGCTTCAAGTAGCCCTAAGTAGTGAATGTGGAAAAGCACTTTCCTTGAGAGGGGTTGCCAAGCTTCCAAGAAATTACGAGTTTCCGAAATACCAGCAAATATTCTTTCACCCAATCTTGATGATACTTGGTGGTAATGATCGGTACGCAAATCTCACTTGGCTCGCCAAATTTTGTTCTTCTAATTTGAAGCGTTCGTCTACAGTAGCAGTTTTTATATTAGGGTTTCACTCTGTTCTCTGCGATATAGATAGATGAATTTGGATCTCTAAATCCAACATGGTTTGTAGTAGCTCTTTGAAACTTGACAAAATAAAGGAGTTCTCAGTTTTGTCTCTATGGTTTGTTTCCTCTTCAAGTAGCCCTAGGCACAAACGGTGGAAACGCACTTTCATTGAGAGTTGTTGCCAATATTCCAAGAAATTACGAGTTTCCGAAATACCAGCAAATATTTTTTCACGCAATCTTGATGACACTTGGTGCTAATGATCAGTACACAAATCCCACTTGGTTCACCAAATTTTGTTCTTCTAGGTTGAAGCGTTCGTCTACAGTAGCAGTTTTTATATTTAGGTTTCACTCTGTTCTCTCCTATATAGATAGATGAATTTGGAACTCTAAATCCAATATGATTTGTAGTAGCTCTTTGAAACTTGACAAAGTAAAGGAGTTCTCAATTTTGTCTCTATGATTTTTTTCGTTCATGTAGCCCTAAGCAGAGACTGTGGAAAAGAACTTTCATTGAAAGGGGTTGCCAAGCTTCCAAGAAATTACGAGTTTCCGAAATTCCAGCAAATATTTGTCAACCAGTGTTGATGATACTTGGTGGTGATGATCGGTACACAAATCCCACTTGGCTCACGAAAATTTGTTCTTCTAGGTTGAAGCGTTCGTTTTCAGTAGCAGTTTTTATTTTTAGGTTTCACTCTGTTCTCTCCTAAATAGATAGATGAATTTGGAACTCTAAATCCAACATGGTTTGTAGTAGCTCTTTGAAACTTGACAAAATAAAGGAGTTCTCAGTTTTGTCTCTATGATTTGTTTCCGCTTCAAGTAGCCCTAAGCAGAGACTGTGGAAAAGCACTTTCATTGAGAGGGGTTGCCAAGCTTCTAAGAAATAACGAGTTTCCGAAATACCAGCAAATATTTTTTCACCCAATCTTGATGATACTTGGTGGTAAGGACAACTACACAAATCCCACTTGGCTCACCAAATTTTGTTCTTCTAGGATGAATCATTCAACTACAGTAGCAGTTTTTATTTTTAGGTTTTACTCTGTTCTCTCCTATATAGATAGATGAATTTGGAACTCCAAATCCAACATGGTTTGTAGTAGCTCTTTGAAACTTGACAAAATAAAGGAGTTCTCAGTTTTGTCTCTATGATTTGTTTCCGCTTCAAGTAGCCCTAAGCAGAGACTGTGGAAAAGCACTGTTATTGAGAGGGGTTGCCAAGCTTCTAAGAAATAACGAGTTTCCGAATTACCAGCAAATATTTTTTCACCCAATGTTGATGAAACTTGGTGGTGATGATCGGTACACAAATCCCACTTGGCTCACCAAATTTTCTTTTTCTAGTTTGAAGCGTTCGTCTACAGTAGCAGTTTTTATATTTAGGTTTCACTCTGTTCTCTCCTATATAGACAGATGAATTTGGAACTCTAAATCCAATATGGTTTGTAGTAGCTCCTTGAAACTTGACAAAATAAAGGAGTTCTCTGTTTTGTCCCTGTGATTCATTTTCGCTTCAAGTAGCCCTAAGCAGAGACTCTGGAAAAGCACTTTCATTGAAAGGGGTTGCCAAGCTTCCAAAAATAACGAGTTTCCGAAATACCAGCAAATTATTTTTCATCCAATTTGATGATACTTGGTGGTGATGATCAGTACACAAATCCCACTTGGCTTACCAAATTTTGTTCTTCCAGGTTGAAACGTTCATTTGCAGTAGCAGTTTTCATTTTTAGGTTCCCTCTGTTCTCTCCTATATAGATAGGGAACTTGGAACTCTAAATCCAACATCGTTTGTAGTAGCTCTATGAAACTTGACAAAATAAAGGAGTTCTCAGTTTTGTCTCTATGGTTTGTTTCCTCTTAATGTAGCCCTAAGCCGAGACTGTGGAAAAGCACTTTCATTGAGAGGGGTTGCCAAGCTTCTAAGAAATAACGAGTTTCCGAAATACCAGCAAATATTTTTTCACCCAATCTTGATGATACTTGGTGGTGAAGATCAGTACACAAATCCCACTTGGCTCACCAAATTTTGTTCTTCTAGGTTGAAGCGTTCGTCTACAGTAGCAATTTTTATATTTAGGTTTCACTCTGTTCTCTCCTATATGGATAGATGAATTTGGAACTCTAAATCCAACATGGTTTGTAGTAGCTCTTTGAAACTGGACAAAATAAAGGAGTTCTCAGTTTTGTCTCTATGATTTGTTTCCGCTTCAAGTAGCCCTAAGTAGTGAATGTGGAAAAGCACTTTCCTTGAGAGGGGTTGCCAAGCTTCCAAGAAATTACGAGTTTCTGAAATACCAGCAAATATTCTTTCACCCAATCTTGATGATACTTGGTGGTAATGATCGGTACGCAAATCTCACTTGGCTCGCCAAATTTTGTTCTTCTAATTTGAAGCGTTCGTCTACAGTAGCAGTTTTTATATTTGGGTTTCACTCTGTTCTCTGCGATATAGATAGATGAATTTGGATCTCTAAATCCAACATGGTTTGTAGTAGCTCTTTGAAACTTGACAAAATAAAGGAGTTCTCAGTTTTGTCTCTATGGTTTGTTTCCTCTTCAAGTAGCCCTAGGCACAAACGGTGGAAACGCACTTTCATTGAGAGTTGTTGCCAATATTCCAAGAAATTACGAGTTTCCGAAATACCAGCAAATATTTTTTCACGCAATCTTGATGACACTTGGTGCTAATGATCAGTACACAAATCCCACTTGGTTCACCAAATTTTGTTCTTCTAGGTTGAAGCGTTCGTCTACAGTAGCAGTTTTTATATTTAGGTTTCACTCTGTTCTCTCCTATATAGATAGATGAATTTGGAACTCTAAATCCAATATGATTTGTAGTAGCTCTTTGAAACTTGACAAAGTAAAGGAGTTCTCAATTTTGTCTCTATGATTTTTTTCGTTCATGTAGCCCTAAGCAGAGACTGTGGAAAAGAACTTTCATTGAAAGGGGTTGCCAAGCTTCCAAGAAATTACGAGTTTCCGAAATTCCAGCAAATATTTGTCAACCAGTGTTGATGATACTTGGTGGTGATGATCGGTACACAAATCCCACTTGGCTCACGAAAATTTGTTCTTCTAGGTTGAAGCGTTCGTTTTCAGTAGCAGTTTTTATTTTTAGGTTTTACTCTGTTCTCTCCTATATTGATAGATGAATTTGGAACTATAAATCCAACATGGTTTGTAGTAGCTCTTTGAAACTTGACAAAATAAAGGAGTTCTCAGTTTTGTCTCTATGATTTGTTTCCGCTTCAAGTAGCCCTAAGCAGTGAATGTGGAAAAGCAATATCCTTGAGAGGGGTTGCCAAGCTTCCAAGAAATTACGAATTTCCGAAATACCAGCAAATATTTTTTCACCCAATCTTGATGATACCTGGTGGTATTGATCAGTACACAAATCCCACTTTGCTCACCAAATTTCGTTCTTCTAGATTGAAGCGTTCGTCTACAGTAGCAGTTTTTATGTTTAGGTTTCACTCTGTTCTCTGCTATATAGATAGATGAATTTGGAACTCTAAATCCAACATGGTTTGTAGTAGCTCTTTGAAACTTGACAAAGTAAAGGAGTTCTCAATTTTGTCTCTATGATTTGTTTCGTCTTCATGTAGCCCTAAGCAGAGACTGTGGAAAAGAACTTTCATTGAAAGGGGTTGCCAAGCTTCTAAGAAATAACGATTTTCCAAAATACCGGCAAATATTTTTTCACACAATCTTGATGAAACTTGGTGGTTAGGACAAGTACACAAATCCCACTTGGCTCACCAAATTTTGTTCTTCTAGGTTGAAGCATTCTTCTACAGTAGCAGTTTTTATTTTTAGGTTTTACTCTGTTCTCTCCTATATGGATAGATGAATTTGGAACTCTAAATCCAACATGGTTTGTAGTAGCTCGTTGAAAGTTGACAAAATTATGGAGTTCTCAGTTTTGTCTCTGTGATTTTTTTCCGCTTCAAGTAGCCCTAAGCAGAGACTGTGGAAAAGCACTTTCATTGAGTGGGGTTGCCAAGCTTCTAAGAAATAACGAGTTTCCGAAATACCAGCAAATATTTTTTCACGCAATCTTGATGACACTTGGTGGTAATGATCAGTACACAAATCCCACTTGGCTCATCAATTTTTGTTTTTCTAAGTTTAAGCATTCGTCTACAGTAGCAGTTTTTACATTTAGGTTTCACTCTGTTCTCTCCTATATAGATAGATGAATTTGGAACTCTAAATCCAATATGGTTTGTAGTAGCTCTTTGAAACTTGACAAAGTAAAGGAGTTCTCAGTTTTGTCTCTATGATTTGTTTCGGCTTCTTGTAGCCCTAAGCAGAGACTGTGGAAAAGCACTTTCATTGAAAGGGGTTGCCAAGCTTCCAAGAAATTACGAGTTTCCGAAATACCAGCAAATATTTTGTCACCCAATGTTGATGATACTTGGTGGTAATGATCAGTACACAAATCCCACTTGGCTCACCAAATTTGTTCTTCTAGATTGAAGCGTTCGTCTACAGTAGCAGTTTTTATATTTAGGTTTCACTCTGTTCTCTCCTATATAGATAGATGAATTTGGAACTCTAAATCCAACATGGTTTGTAGTCGCTCTTTGAAATTGACAAAATAAAGGAGTTCTCAGTTTTGTCTCTATGATTTGTTTCCGCTTCAAGTAGCCCTAAGCAGAGACTGTGGAAAAGCACTTTCATTGAGAGGGGTTGCCAGCTTCTAAGAAATAACGAGTTTCCGAATTACCAGCAAATATTTTTTCACCCAATCTTGATGATACATGGTGGTGAAGATCGGTACATAAATCCCACTTGGCTCACCAAATTTTGTTCTTCTAGGTTGAAGCGTTCGTCTACAGTAGCAATTTTTATATTTAGGTTTCACTCTGTTCTCTCATTTATAGATAGATGAATTTGGAACTCTAAATCCAATATGGTTTGTAGTAGCTCTTTGAAACTTGACAAAATAAAGGAGTTCTCAGTTTTGTCTCTATGATTTGTTTCCGCTTCAAGTAGCCCTAAGCAGAGACTGTGGAAAAGCACTTTCATTGAGAGGGGTTGCAAAGCTTCCAAGAAATTACGAGTTCTGAAATACCAGCAAATACTTTTTCACCCAATCTTGATGATACGTGGTGGTAATGACAAGTCCCCAAATCCCACTTGGCTCACCAAATTTTGTTCTTCTCGGTTGAAGCGTTCCTCTACAGTAGCAGTTTTTATATTTAGGTTTCACTCTGTTCTCTCCTGTATAGATAGATGAATTTGGAACTCTAAATCCAATATGGTTTCTAGTAGCTCTTTGAAACTTGACAAAATATAGGAGTTCTCAGTTTTGTCTCTATGGTTTGTTTCCTCTTCAAGTACCCCTGGCACAGACTGTGGAAAAGCACTTTCATTGAGAGGTGTTGCCAAGCTTCTAAGAAATAACGAGTTTCCGAAATACCAGCAAATATTTTTTCACCCAATCTTGATGATACTTGGTGGTAAGGACAAGCACACAAATCCCACTTGGCTCACCACATTTTGTTCTTCTAGGTTGAAGTGTTCGTTTACAGTAGCAGTTTTTATTTTTAGGTTTCACTCTGTTCTCTCCTATATAGATAGATGAATTTGGAACTCTAAATCCAACATGGTTTGTAGTCACTCTTTAAAACTTGACAAAATAAAGAAGTTCTCAGTTTTGTCTCCATGATTTGTTTCTGCTTCAAGTAGCCCTAAGCAGAGACTGTGGAAAAGCACTTTCATTGAGAGGGGTTGCCCGCTTCTAAGAAATAACGAGTTTCCGAATTACCAGCAAATATTTTTTCACCCAATCTTGATGATACATGGTGGTGAAGATCGGTACACAAATCCCACTTGGCTCAGCAAATTTTGTTCTTCTAGGTTGAAGCGTTCGTCTACAGTAGCAGTTTTTATATTTAGGTTTCACTCTGTTCTCTCCTACATAGATAGATGAATTTGGAACTCTAAATCCAATATGGTTTGTAGTAGCTCTTTGAAACTTGACAAAATAAAGGAGTTCTCAGTTTTGTCTCTATGATTTGTTTCCGCTTCAAGTAGCCCTAAGCAGAGACTGTGGAAAAGCACTTTCATTGAGAGGGGTTGCCAAGCTTCTAAGAAATAACGAGTTTCCAAAATACCAGCAAATATTTTTTCACACAATCTTGATGAAACTTGGTGGTTAGGACAAGTACACAAATCCCACTTGGCTCACCAAATTTTGTTCTTCTAGGTTGAAGCATTCGTCTACAGTAGCAGTTTTTATTTTTAGGTTTTACTCTGTTCTCTCCTATATGGATAGATGAATTTGGAACTCTAAATCCAACATGGTTTGTAGTAGCTCGTTGAAAGTTGACAAAATTATGGAGTTCTCAGTTTTGTCTCTGTGATTTTTTTCCGCTTCAAGTAGCCCTAAGCAGAGACTGTGGAAAAGCACTTTCATTGAGTGGGGTTGCCAAGCTTCTAAGAAATAACGAGTTTCCGAAATACCAGCAAATATTTTTTCACGCAATCTTGATGACACTTGGTGGTAATGATCAGTACACAAATCCCACTTGGCTCATCAATTTTTGTTTTTCTAAGTTTAAGCATTCGTCTACAGTAGCAGTTTTTACATTTAGGTTTCACTCTGTTCTCTCCTATATAGATAGATGAATTTGGAACTCTAAATCCAATATGGTTTGTAGTAGCTCTTTGAAACTTGACAAAGTAAAGGAGTTCTCAGTTTTGTCTCTATGATTTGTTTCGGCTTCTTGTAGCCCTAAGCAGAGACTGTGGAAAAGCACTTTCATTGAAAGGGGTGCCAAGCTTCAAAGAAATTACGAGTTTCCGAAATACCAGCAAATATTTTGTCACCCAATGTTGATGATACGTGGTGGTAATGATCAGTACACAAATCCCACTTGGCTCACCAAATTTGTTCTTCTAGATTGAAGCGTTCGTCTACAGTAGCAGTTTTTATATTTAGGTTTCACTCTGTTCTCTCCTATATAGATAGATGAATTTGGAACTCTAAATCCAACATGGTTTGTAGTCGCTCTTTGAAACTTGACAAAATAAAGGAGTTCTCAGTTTTGTCTCTATGATTTGTTTCCGCTTCAAGTAGCCCTAAGCAGAGACTGTGGAAAAGCACTTTCATTGAGAGGGGTTGCCAGCTTCTAAGAAATAACGAGTTTCCGAATTACCAGCAAATATTTTTTCACCCAATCTTGATGATACATGGTGGTGAAGATCGGTACACAAATCCCACTTGGCTCACCAAATTTTGTTCTTCTAGGTTGAAGCGTTCGTCTACAGTAGCAATTTTTATATTTAGGTTTCACTCTGTTCTCTCCTTTATAGATAGATGAATTTGGAACTCTAAATCCAATATGGTTTGTAGTAGCTCTTTGAAACTTGACAAAATAAAGGAGTTCTCAGTTTTGTCTCTATGATTTGTTTCCGCTTCAAGTAGCCCTAAGCAGAGACTGTGGAAAAGCACTTTCATTGAGAGGGGTTGCAAAGCTTCCAAGAAATTACGAGTTTCTGAAATACCAGCAAATACTTTTTCACCCAATCTTGATGATACGTGGTGGTAATGACAAGTCCCCAAATCCCACTTGGCTCACCAAATTTTGTTCTTCTCGGTTGAAGCGTTCCTCTACAGTAGCAGTTTTTATATTTAGGTTTCACTCTGTTCTCTCCTGTATAGATAGATGAATTTGGAACTCTAAATCCAATATGGTTTCTAGTAGCTCTTTGAAACTTGACAAAATAAAGGAGTTCTCAGTTTTGTCTCTATGGTTTGTTTCCTCTTCAAGTACCCCTGGCACAGACTGTGGAAAAGCACTTTCATTGAGAGGTGTTGCCAAGCTTCTAAGAAATAACGAGTTTCTGAAATACCAGCAAATATTTTTTCACCCAATCTTGATGATACTTGGTGGTAAGGACAAGCACACAAATCCCACTTGGCTCACCACATTTTGTTCTTCTAGGTTGAAGCGTTCCTTTACAGTAGCAGTTTTTATTTTTAGGTTTCACTCTGTTCTCTCCTATATAGATAGATGAATTTGGAACTCTAAATCCAACATGGTTTGTAGTCACTCTTTAAAACTTGACAAAATAAAGAAGTTCTCAGTTTTGTCTCCATGATTTGTTTCTGCTTCAAGTAGCCCTAAGCAGAGACTGTGAAAAGCACTTTCATTGAGAGGGGTTGCCCGCTTCTAAGAAAAAACGAGTTTCCGAATAACCATCAAATATTTTTTCACCCAATCTTGATGATACTTGGTGGTGAAGATCGGTACACAAATCCCACTTGGCTCAGCAAATTTTGTTCTTCTAGGTTGAAGCGTTCGTCTACAGTAGCAGTTTTTATATTTAGGTTTCACTCTGTTCTCTCCTACATAGATAGATGAATTTGGAACTCTAAATCCAATATGGTTTGTAGTAGCTCTTTGAAACTTGACAAAATAAAGGAGTTCTCAGTTTTGTCTCTATGATTTGTTTCCGCTTCAAGTAGCCCTAAGCAGAGACTGTGGAAAAGCACTTTCATTGAGAGGGGTTGCCAAGCTTCTAAGAAATAACGAGTTTCCGAAATACCAGCAAATATTTTTTCACACAATCTTGATGAAACTTGGTGGTTAGGACAAGTACACAAATCCCACTTGGCTCACCAAATTTTGTTCTTCTAGGTTGAAGCATTCGTCTACAGTAGCAGTTTTTATTTTTAGGTTTTACTCTGTTCTCTCCTATATGGATAGATGAATTTGGAACTCTAAATCCAACATGGTTTGTAGTAGCTCGTTGAAAGTTGACAAAATTATGGAGTTCTCAGTTTTGTCTCTGTGATTTTTTTCCGCTTCAAGTAGCCCTAAGCAGAGACTGTGGAAAAGCACTTTCATTGAGTGGGGTTGCCAAGCTTCTAAGAAATAACGAGTTTCCGAAATACCAGCAAATATTTTTTCAGGCAATCTTGATGACACTTGGTGGTAATGATCAGTACACAAATCCCACTTGGCTCATCAATTTTTGTTTTTCTAAGTTTAAGCATTCGTCTACAGTAGCAGTTTTTACATTTAGGTTTCACTCTGTTCTCTCCTATATAGATAGATGAATTTGGAACTCTAAATCCAATATGGTTTGTAGTAGCTCTTTGAAACTTGACAAAGTAAAGGAGTTCTCAGTTTTGTCTCTATGATTTGTTTCGGCTTCTTGTAGCCCTAAGCAGAGACTGTGGAAAAGCACTTTCATTGAAAGGGGTTGCCAAGCTTCCAAGAAATTACGAGTTTCCGAAATACCAGCAAATATTTTGTCACCCAATGTTGATGATACGTGGTGGTAATGATCAGTACACAAATCCCACTTGGCTCACCAAATTTGTTCTTCTAGATTGAAGCGTTCGTCTACAGTAGCAGTTGTTATATTTAGGTTTCACTCTGTTCTCTCCTAATAGATAGATGAATTTGGAACTCTAAATCCAACATGGTTTGTAGTCGCTCTTTGAAACTTGACAAAATAAAGGAGTTCTCAGTTTTGTCTCTATGATTTGTATCCGCTTCAAGTAGCCCTAAGCAGAGACTGTGGAAAAGCACTTTCATTGAGAGGGGTTGCCAAGCTTCTAAGAAATAACGAGTTTCCGCATTACCAGCAAATATTTTTTTCACCCAATATTGATGATACTTGTTGGTGAAGATCGGTACACAAATCCCACTTGGCTCACCAAATTTTGTTCTTCTAGGTTGAAGCGTTCGTCTACAGTAGCAATTTTTATATTTAGGTTTCACTCTATTCTCTCCTTTATAGATAGATGAATTTGGAACTCTAAATCCAATATGGTTTGTAGTAGCTCTTTGAAACTTGACAAAATAAAGGAGTTCTCAGTTTTGTCTCTGTGGTTTGTTTCCGCTTCAAGTAGCCCTAAGCAGAGACTGTGGAAATGCACTTTCATTGAGAGGGGTTGCAAAGCTTCCAAGAAATTACGAGTTTCTGAAATACCAGCAAATACTTTTTCACCCAATCTTGATGATACGTGGTGGTAATGATCAGTACACAAATCCCACTTGGCTCACCAAATTTGTTCTTCTAGATTGAAGCGTTCGTCTACAGTAGCAGTTTTTATATTTAGGTTTCACTCTGTTCTCTCCTATATAGATAGATGAATTTGGAACTCTAAATCCAACATGGTTTGTAGTCGCTCTTTGAAACTTGACAAAATAAAGGAGTTCTCAGTTTTGTCTCTATGATTTGTTTCCGCTTCAAGTAGCCCTAAGCAGAGACTGTGGAAAAGCACTTTCATTGAGAGGGGTTGCCAGCTTCTAAGAAATAACGAGTTTCCGAATTACCAGCAAATATTTTTTCACCCAATCTTCATGATACATGGTGGTGAAGATCGGTACACAAATCCCACTTGGCTCACCAAATTTTGTTCTTCTAAGTTGAAGCGTTCCTCTACAGTAGCAGTTTTTATATTTAGGTTTCACTCTGTTCTCTCCTATATACATAGATGAATTTGGAACTCTAAATCCAATATCGTTTGTAGTAGCTCTTTGAAACTTGACAAAATAAAGGAGTTCTCAGTGGTGTCTCTATGATTTGTTTCCGCTTCAAGTAGCCCTAAGTAGAGACTTTGGAAAAGCACTTTCATTGAGAGGGGTTGCCAAGCTTCTAAGAAATAACGAGTTTCCGAAATACCAGCAAATATTTTTTCACCCAATCTTGATGATACTTGTTGGTAAGGACAAGTACACAAATCCCACTTGGCTTACCAAATTTTGTTCTAGTTTGAAGCGTTCGTCTACATTAGCAGTTTTATATTTAGGTTTCACTCTGTCTCTCCTATATAGATAGATGAATTTGGAACTCTAAATCTAATATGGTTTGTAGTAGCTCTTTGAAACTTGACAAAGTAAAGGAGTTCTCAGTTTTGTCTCTATGATTTGTTTCGGATTCACATAGCCCTAAGCAGAGACTGTGGAAAAGCATTTTCATTGAAAGTGGTTGCCAAGCTTCCAAGAAATTACGAGTTTCCGAAATTCCAGCAAATATTTTGTCACCCAATGTTGATGATACGTGGTGGTAATGATCGGTACACAAATCCCACTTGGCTCACCAAATTTTGTTCTTCCAGGTTGAAACGTTCGTTTACAGTAGCAGTTTTCATTTTTAGGTTCCCTCTGTTCTCTCCTATATGGATAGATGAATTTGGAACTCTAAATCCAACATGGTTTGTAGTAGCTCTTTGAAACTGGACAAGATAAAGGAGTTCTCAGTTTTGTCTCTATGATTTGTTTCCGCTTCAAGTAGCCCTAAGCAGAGACTGTGGAAAAGCAATTTCATTGAGAGGGGTTGCCAAGCTTCCAAGAAATTATGAGTTTCTGAAATACCAGCAAATATTTTTTCACCCAATCTTGATGATACGTGGTGGTAATGACAAGTCCACAAATCCCACTTGGCTCATCAAATTTTGTTCTTCTAGGTTGAAGCCTTCGTCTACAGTAGCAGTTTTTATTTTTAGGTTTTACTCTGTTCTCTCCTATATGGATTGATGAATTTGGAACTCTAAATCCAACTGGTTTGTAGTAGCTCTTTGAAAGTTGACAAAATAAAGGAGTTCTCAGTTTTGTCTCTGTGATTTTTTTCCGCTTCAAGTAGCCCTAAGCAGAGACTGTGGAAAAGCACTTTCATTGACAGGGGTTGCCAAGCTTCCAAGAAATTACGAGTTTCCGAAATACCAGCAAATATTTTTTCACTCAATCTTGATGATACGTGGTGGTAATGACAAGTCTACAAATCCCACTTGGCTCACCAAATTTTGTTCTTCTAGGTTGAAGCGTTCATTTACAGTAGCAGTTTATATTTTTAGGATTCACTCTGTTCTCCCCTGTATTGATAGATGAATTTGGAACTCTAAATCCAACATCGTTTGTAGTAGCTCTTTGAAACTTGACAAAGTAAAGGAGTTCTCAGTTTTGTCTCTATGGTTTCTTTCCTCTTCAAGTAGCCCAAGACACAGACGGTGGATAAGCACTTTCATTGAGAGGGGTTGCCAAGCTTCTAAGAAATAACGAGTTTCTGAAATACCAGCAAATATTTTTTCACGCAATCTTGATGACACTTGCTGGTAATGATCACTACACAAATCCCACTTGGATCACCAAATTTTGTTCTTCAAGTTTGAAGCGTTCGTCTACAGTAGCAGTTTTTATATATAGGTTTCACTCTGTCTCTCCTATATAGATAGATGAATTTAGAACTCTAAATCCAACATGGTTTGTAGTAGCTCTTTGAAACTTGACAAAATAAAGGAGTTCTCAGTTTTGTCTCTATGGTTTGTTTCCTCTTCAAGTAACCCTGGCACAGACTGTGGAAAAGCACTTTCATTGAGAGGGGTTGCCAAGCTTCTAATAAATAACGATTTTCCGAATTACCAGCAAATTTTTTTCACCCAATCTTGATGATACTTGGTGGTAAGGACAAGTACACAAATCCCACTTGGCTCACCAAATTTTCTTCTTCTAGGTTGAAGCATTCGTCTACATTAGCAGTTTTTATTTTTAGGTTTTACTCTGTTCTCTCCTATATGGATAGATGAATTTGGAACTCTAAATCCAACATGGTTTGTAGTAGCTCTTTGAAAGTTTACAAAATAAAGGAGTTCTCAGTTTTGTCTCTGTGATTTTTTTTCCGCTTCAAGTAGCCCTAAGCAGAGACTGTGGAAAAGCACTTTCATTGAGAGGGGTTGCCAAGCTTCTAAGAAATAACGAGTTTCCGAAATACCAGCAAATATTTTTTCAACCAAATTTGATGATTCTTGGTGGTAATGATCAGTACACAAATCCCACTTGGCTCACGAAATTTTGTTCTTCTAGGTTGAAGCGTTCGTCTACAGTAGCAGTTTTTATATTTAGGTTTCCCTCTGTTCTCTCCTATATAGATAGATGAATTTGGAACTCTAAATCCAACATGGTTTGTAGTAGCTCTTTGAAACTTGACAAAATAAAGGAGTTCTCAGATTTGTCTCTATGGTTTGTTTCCTCTTCAAGTAGCCCTAGGCACAGACTGTGGAAAAACACTTTCATTTAGAGGGGTTGCCAAGCTTCTAAGAAATACCGAGTTTCCGAAATACCAGCAAATATTTTTTCACCCAATCTTGATGATACGTGATGGTAATGAAAAGTACACAAATCCCACTTGGCTCAATAAATTTTGTTTTGCTACGTTGAAGCCTTCGTTTACAGTAGCAGTTTTTATTTTCAGGTTTCACTCTGTTCTCTCCTATATAGATAGATGAATTTGGAACTCTAAATCCAACATGGTTTGTAGTAGGTCTTTGAAACTTGGCAAAATAAAGGAGTTCTCAGTTTTGTCTCTATTGTTTGTTTCCTTTCAAAGTAGCCCTAGGCACAGACTGTGGAAAGCACTTTCATTGAGATGGGTTGTCAAGCTTCTAAGAAATAACGAGTTTCCGAAATACCAGCAAATATTTTTCACACAATCTTGTTGATACTTGGTGGTAATGATCAGTACACAAATCCCACTTGGCTCACCAAATTTTTTTCTTCTAGGTTGAAGCGTTCGTCTACAGTAGCAGTTTTTATATTTAGGTTTCTCTCTGTTCTCTCCTATATAGATAGATGAATTTGGAACTCTAAATCCAACATGGTTTGTAGTAGCACTTTGAAACTTGACAAAATAAAGGAGTTCTCAGATTTGTCTCTATGGTTTGTTTCCTCTTCAAGTAGCCCTAGGCACAGACTGTGGAAAAACACTTTCATTGAGAGGGGTTGCCAAGCTTCTAAGAAATAACGAGTTTCCGAAATACCAGCGAATATTTTTTCACCCAATCTTGATGATACTTGTTGCTAATGATCAGTACACAAATCCCACTTGGCTCACCAAATTTTGTTCTTCTAGGTTGAAGCGTTCGTCTACAGTAGCAGTTTTTATATTTAGGTTTCCCTCTGTTCTCTCCTATATAGAAAGATGAATTTGGAACTCTAAATCCAACATGGTTTGTAGTAGCTCTTTGAAACTTGACAAAATAAAGGAGTTCTCAATTTTGTCGCTATGGTTTGTTTCCTCTTCAAGTAGCCCCAGGCACAGACTGTGGAAAGCACTTTCATTGAGATGGGTTGCCAAGCTTCTAAGAAATAACGAGTTTCCGAAATACCAGCAAATATTTCTTCACCCAATCTTGATGATACTTGGTGGTAATGATCAGTACACAAATCCCACTTGGCTCACCAAATTTTGTTCTTCTAGGTTGAAGCGTTCGTCTACAGTAGCAGTTTTTATATTTAGGTTTTACTCTGTTCTCTCATATATAGATAGATGAATTTGGAAATCTAAATCCAACATGGTTTGTAGTAGCTCTTTGAAACTTGACAAAATAAATGAATTCTCAGTTTTGTCTCTATGGTTTGTTTACTCATTAAGTAGCCCTAGGCAGAGACTCGGGAAAAGCACTTTCATTGAAAGGGGTTTCCAAGCTTCCAAGAAATAACGAGTTTCCGAAATACCAGCAAATATTTTTTCACACAATCTTGTCGATACTTGGTGGTAATGATCAGTACACAAATCCCACTTGGCTCACCAAATTTTGTTCTTCTAGGTTGAAGCGTTCGTCTACAATAGCAGTTTATATATTTAGGTTTCTCTCTGTTCTCTCCTATATAGATAGATGAATTTGGAACTCTAAATCCAACATGGTTTGTAGTAGCTCTTTGAAACTTGACAAAATAAAGGAGTTCTCAGATTTGTCTCTATGGTTTGTTTCCGCTTCAAGTAGCCCTAAGCAGAGACTGTGGAAAAGCACTTTCATTGAGAGGGGTTGCCAAGCTTCTAAGAAATAACGAGTTTCCGAAATACCAGCAAATATTTTTTCACCCAATCTTGATGATACTTGGTGGTACTGATCAGTACACAAATCCCACTTGGCTCACCAAATTTTGGTCTTCTAGGTTGAAGCGTTCGTCTACAGTAGCAGTTTTTATATTTAGGTTTCCCTCTGTTCTCTCCTATATAGAAAGATGAATTTGGAACTCTAAATCCAACATGGTTTGTAGTAGCTCTTTGAAACTTGACAAAATAAAGGAGTTCTCAATTTTGTCGCTATGGTTTGTTTCCTCTTCAAGTAGCCCCAGGCACAGACTGTGGAAAGCACTTTCATTGAGATGGGTTGCAAAGCTTCTAAGAAATAACGAGTTTCCGAAATACCAGCAAATATTTCTTCACCCAATCTTGATGATACTTGGTGGTAATGATCAGTACACAAATCCCACTTGGCTCACCAAATTTTGTTCTTCTAGGTTGAAGCGTTCGTCTACAGTAGCAGTTTTTATATTTAGGTTTTACTCTGTTCTCTCATATATAGATAGATGAATTTGGAAATCTAAATCCAACATGGTTTGTAGTAGCTCTTTGAAACTTGACAAAATAAATGAATTCTCAGTTTTGTCTCTATGGTTTGTTTACTCATTAAGTAGCCCTAGGCAGAGACTCGGGAAAAGCACTTTTATTGAAAGGGGTTTCCAAGCTTCCAAGAAATAACGAGTTTCCGAAATACCAGCAAATATTTTTTCACACAATCTTGTCGATACTTGGTGGTAATGATCAGTACACAAATCCCACTTGGCTCACCAAATTTTGGTCTTCTAGGTTGAAGCGTTCGTCTACAGTAGCAGTTTTTATATTTAGGGTTCCCTCTGTTCTCTCCTATATAGAAAGATGAATTTGGAACTCTAAATCCAACATGGTTTGTAGTAGCTCTTTGAAACTTGACAAAATAAAGGAGTTCTCAGTTTTGTCTCTATGGTTTGTTTCCTCTTAAAGTAGCCCTAGGCACAGACTGTGGAAAAAAACTTTCATTGAGAGGGGTTGCCAAGCTTCTAAGAAATAACGAGTTTCCGAAATACCAGCAAATATTTTTTCACCCAATCTTGATGATATTTGGTGTTCATGATCAGTACACAAATCCCACTTGGCTCACCAAATTTAGTTCTTCTAGGTTGAAGCGTTCGTCTACAGTAGCAGTTTTTATATTTAGCTTTCCCTCTGTTCTCTCCTATATAGATAGATGAATTTGGAACTCTAAATCCAACATGGTTTGTAGTAGCTGTTTGAAACTTGACAAAATAAAGGAGTTCTCAGATTTGTCTCTATGGTTTGTTTCCTCTTCAAGTAGCCCTAGGCACAGACTGTGGAAAAGCACTTTCATTGAGAGGGTTTGCCAAGCTTCTAAGAAATAACGAGTATCCGAAATACCAGCAAATATTTTTTCACCCAATCTTGATGATACTTGGTGGTACTGATCAGTACACAAATCCCATTTGGCTCACCAAATTTTGTTCTTCTAGGTTGAAGCGTTTGTCTACGGTAGCAGTTTTTATATTTAGGTTTCCCTCTGTTCTCTCCTATATAGATAGATGAATTTGGAACTCTAAATCCAACATGGTTTGTAGTAGCTCTTTGAAACTTGACAAAATAAAGGAGTCCTCAGATTTGTCTCTATGGTTTGTTTCCTCTTCAAGTAGCCCTAGGCACATACTGTGGAAAAACACTTTCATTGAGAGGGGTTGCCAAGCTTCTAAGAAATAACGAGTTTCCGAAATACCAGCAAATATTTTTTTACCCAATCTTGATGATACGTGATGGTAATGAAAAGTACACAAATCCCACTTGGCTCAACAAATTTTGTTTTGCTACGTTGAAGCCTTCGTTTACAATAGCAGTTTTTATTTTCAGGTTTCACTCTGTTCTCTCCTATATAGATAGATGAATTTGGAACTCTAAATCCAACATGGTTTGTAGTAGGTCTTTGAAACTTGGCAAAATAAAGGAGTTCTCAGTTTTGTCTCTATTGTTTGTTTCCTTTTAAAGTAGCCCTAGGCACAGACTGTGGAAAGCACTTTCATTGAGATGGGTTGTCAAGCTTCTAAGAAATAACGAGTTTCTGAAATACCAGCAAATATTTTTCACACAATCTTGTTGATACTTGGTGGTAATGATCAGTACACAAATCCACTTGGCTCACCAAATTTTGTTCTTCTAGGTTGAAGCGTTCGTCTACAGTAGCAGTTTTTATATTTAGGTTTCTCTCTGTTCTCTCCTATATAGATAGATGAATTTGGAACTCTAAATCCAACATGGTTTGTAGTAGCACTTTGAAACTTGACAAAATAAAGGAGTTCTCAGATTTGTCTCTATGGTTTGTTTTCTCTTCAAGTAGCCCTAGCACAGACTGTGGAAAAACACTTTCATTGAGAGGGGTTGCCAAGCTTCTAAGAAATAACGAGTTTCCGAAATACCAGCAAATATTTTTTCACCCAATCTTGATGATACTTGGTGGTCATGATCAGTACACAAATCCCACTTGGCTCACCAAATTTTGTTCTTCTAGGTTGAAGCGTTCGTCTACAGTAGCAGTTTTTATATTTAGGGTTCCCTCTGTTCTCTCCTATATAGAAAGATGAATTTGGAACTCTAAATCCAACATGGTTTGTAGTAGCTCTTTGGAACTTGACAAAATAAAGGAGTTCTCAGATTTGTCGCTATGGTTTGTTCCTCTTCAAGTAGCCCTAGGCACAGACTGTGGAAAAGCACTTTCATTGAGTGGGGTTGCCAAGCATCTAAGAAATAACGAGTTTCCGAAATACCAGCAAATATTTTTTCACCCAATCTTGATGATACTTGTTGCTAATGATCAGTACACAAATCCCACTTGGCTCACCAAATTTTGTTCTTCTAGGTTGAAGCGTTCGTCTACAGTAGCAGTTTTTATATTTAGGTTTCCCTCTGTTCTCTCCTATATAGAAAGATGAATTTGGAACTCTAAATCCAACATGGTTTGTAGTAGCTCTTTGAAACTTGACAAAATAAAGGAGTTCTCAGTTTTGTCGCTATGGTTTGTTTCCTCTTCAAGTAGCCCCAGGCACAGACTGTGGAAAGCACTTTCATTGAGATGAGTTGCCAAGCTTCCAAGAAATTACGAGTTTCCGAAATACCAGCAAATATATTGTCACCCAATGTTGATGATACGTGGTGGTAATGATCAGTACACAAATCCCACTTGGCTCACCAAATTTGTTCTTCTAGATTGAAGCGTTCGTCTACAGTAGCAGTTTTTATATTTAGGTTTCACTCTGTTCTCTCCTATAAAGATAGATGAATTTGGAACTCTAAATCCAACATGGTTTGTAGTCGCTCTTTGAAACTTGACAAAATAAAGGAGTTCTCAGTTTTGTCTCTATGATTTATTTCCGCTTCAAGTAGCCCTAAGCAGAGACTGTGGAAAAGCACTTTCATTGAGAGGGGTTGCCAAGCTTCTAAGAAATAACGAGTTTCCGCATTACCAGCAAATATTTTTTTCACCCAATCTTGATGATACTTGTTGGTGAAGATCGGTACACAAATCCCACTTGGCTCACCAAATTTTGTTCTTCTAGGTTGAAGCGTTCGTCTACAGTAGCAATTTTTATATTTAGGTTTCACTCTGTTCTCTCCTTTATAGATAGATGAATTTGGAACTCTAAATAAAATATGGTTTGTAGTAGCTCTTTGAAACTTGACAAAATAAAGGAGTTCTCTGTTTTGTCTCTATGATTTGTTTCCACTTCAAGTAGCCCTAAGCAGAGACTGTGGAAAAGCACTTTCATTGAGAGGGGTTGCAAAGCTTCCAAGAAATTACGAGTTTCTGAAATACCAGCAAATACTTTTTCACCCAATCTTGATGATACGTGGTGGTAATGACAAGTCCACAAATCCCACTTGGCTCACCAAATTTTGTTCTTCTCGGTTGAAGCGTTCCTCTACAGTAGCAGTTTTTATATTTAGGTTTCACTCTGTTCTCTCCTGTATAGATAGATGAATTTGGAACTCTAAATCCAATATGGTTTCTAGTAGCTCTTTGAAACTTGACAAAATAAAGGAGTTCTCAGTTTTGTCTCTATGGTTTGTTTCCTCTTCAAGTACCCCTGGCACAGACTGTGGAAAAGCACTTTCATTGAGAGGTGTTGCCAAGCTTCTAAGAAATAACGAGTTTCCGAAATACCAGCAAATATTTTTTCACCCAATCTTGATGATACTTGGTGGTAAGGACAAGCACACAAATCCCACTTGGCTCACCACATTTTGTTCTTCTAGGTTGAAGCGTTCGTTTACAGTAGCAGTTTTTATTTTTAGGTTTCACTCTGTTCTCTCCTATATAGATAGATGAATTTGGAACTCTAAATCCAACATGGTTTGTAGTCACTCTTTAAAACTTGACAAAATAAAGATGTTCTCAGTTTTGTCTCTATGATTTGTTTCTGCTTCAAGTAGCCCTAAGCTGAGACTGTGGAAAAGCACTTTAATTGAGAGGGGTTGCCCGCTTCTAAGAAATAACGAGTTTCCGAATTACCAGCAAATATTTTTTCACCCAATCTTGATGATACTTGGTGGTGAAGATCAGTACACAAATACCACTTGGCTCAGCAAATTTTGTTCTTCTAGGTTGAAGCGTTCGTCTACAGTAGCAGTTTTTATATTTAGGTTTCACTCTGTTCTCTCCTACATAGATAGATGAATTTGGAACTCTAAATCCAATATGGTTTGTAGTAGCTCTTTGAAACTTGACAAAATAAAGGAGTTCTCAGTTTTGTCTCTATGATTTGTTTCCGCTTCAAGTAGCCCTAAGCAGAGACTGTGGAAAAGCACTTTCATTGAGAGGGGTTGCCAAGCTTCTAAGAAATAACGAGTTTCTGAAATAGCAGCCAATATTTTTTCACACAATCTTGATGAAACTTGGTGGTTAGGACAAGTACACAAATCCCACTTGGCTCACCAAATTTTGTTCTTCTAGGTTGAAGCATTCGTCTACAGTAGCAGTTTTTATTTTTAGGTTTTACTCTGTTCTCTCCTATATGGATAGATGAATTTGGAACTCTAAATCCAACATGGTTTGTAGTAGCTCGTTGAAAGTTGACAAAATTATGGAGTTCTCAGTTTTGTCTCTGTGATTTTTTTCCGCTTCATGTAGCCCTAAGCAGAGACTGTGGAAAAGCACTTTCATTGAGTGGGGTTGCCAAGCTTCTAAGAAATAACGAGTTTCCGAAATACCAGCAAATATTTTTTCACGCAATCTTGATGACACTTGGTGGTAATGATCAGTACACAAATCCCACTTGGCTCATCAATTTTTGTTTTTCTAAGTTTAAGCATTCGTCTACAGTAGCAGTTTTTACATTTAGGTTTCACTCTGTTCTCTCCTATATAGATAGATGAATTTGGAACTCTAAATCCAATATGGTTTGTAGTAGCTCTTTGAAACTTGACAAAGTAAAGGAGTTCTCAGTTTTGTCTCTATGATTTGTTTCGGCTTCTTGTAGCCCTAAGCAGAGACTGTGGAAAAGCACTTTCATTGAAAGGGGTTGCCAAGCTTCCAAGAAATTACGAGTTTCCGAAATACCAGCAAATATTTTGTCACCCAATGTTGATGATACGTGGTGGTAATGATCAGTACACAAATCCCACTTGGCTCACCAAATTTGTTCTTCTAGATTGAAGCGTTCGTCTACAGTAGCAGTTTTTATAATTAGGTTTCACTCTGTTCTCTCCTATATAGATAGATGAATTTGGATCTCTAAATCCAACATGGTTTGTAGTCGCTCTTTGAAACTTGACAAAATAAAGGAGTTCTCAGTTTTGTCTCTATGATTTGTTTCCGCTTCAAGTAGCCCTAAGCAGAGACTGTGGAAAAGCACTTTCATTGAGAGGGGTTGCCAGCTTCTAAGAAATAACGAGTTTCCGAATTACCAGCAAATATTTTTTCACCCAATCTTGATGATACATGGTGGTGAAGATCGGTACACAAATCCCACTTGGCTCACCAAATTTTGTTCTTCTAAGTTGAAGCGTTCCTCTACAGTAGCAGTTTTTATATTTAGGTTTCACTCTGTCTCTCCTATATAGATAGATGAATTTGGAACTCTAAATCCAATATTGTTTGTAGTAGCTCTTTGAAACTTGACAAAGTATAGGAGTTCTCAGTTTTGTCTCTATGATTTGTTTCGGCTTCACATAGCCCTAAGCAGAGACTGTGGAAAAGCATTTTCATTGAAAGTGGTTGCCAAGCTTGCAAGAAATTACGAGTTTCCGAAATACCAGCAAATATTTTGTCACCCAAGGTTGATGATACGTGGTGGTAATGATCGGTACACAAATCCCACTTGGCTCACCAAATTTTGTTCTTCCAGGTTGAAACGTTCGTTTACAGTAGCAGTTTTCATTTTTAGGTTCCCTCTGTTCTCTCCTATATGGATAGATGAATTTGGAACTCTAAATCCAACATGGTTTGTAGTAGCTCTATGAAACTGGACAAGATAAAGGAGTTCTCAGTTTTGTCTCTATGATTTGTTTCCGCTTCAAGTAGCCCTAAGCAGAGACTGTGGAAAAGCAATTTCATTGAGAGGGGTTGCCAAGCTTCCAAGAAATTATGAGTTTCTGAAATACCAGCAAATATTTTTTCACCCAATCTTGATGATACGTGGTGGTAATGACAAGTCCACAAATCCCACTTGGCTCATCAAATTTTGTTCTTCTAGGTTGAAGCTTTCGTCTACAGTAGCAGTTTTTATTTTTAGGTTTTACTCTGTTCTCTCCTTTATGGATTGATGAATTTGGAACTCTAAATCCAACTGGTTTGTAGTAGCTCTTTGAAAGTTGACAAAATAAAGGAGTTCTCAGTTTTGTCTCTGTGATTTTTTCCGCTTCAAGTAGCCCTAAGCAGAGACTGTGGAAAAGCACTTTCATTGACAGGGGTTGCCAAGCTTCCAAGAAATTACGAGTTTCCGAAATACCAGCAAATATTTTTTCACTCAATCTTGATGATACGTGGTGGTAATGACAAGTCCACAAATCCCACTTGGCTCACCAAATTTTGTTCTTCTAGGTTGAAGCGTTCATTTACAGTAGCAGTTTATATTTTTAGGCTTCACTCTGTTCTCCCCTGTATTGATAGATGAATTTGGAACTCTAAATCCAACATCGTTTGTAGTAGCTCTTTGAAACTTGACAAAGTAAAGGAGTTCTCAGTTTTGTCTCTATGGTTTCTTTCCTCTTCAAGTAGCCCAAGACACAGACGGTTGATAAGCACTTTCATTGAGAGGGGTTGCCAAGCTTCTAAGAAATAACGAGTTTCTGAAATACCAGCAAATATTTTTTCACGCAATCTTGATGACACTTGCTGGTAATGATCACTACACAAATCCCACTTGGATCACCAAATTTTGTTCTTCAAGTTTGAAGCGTTCGTCTACAGTAGCAGTTTTTATATATAGGTTTCACTCTGTCTCTCCTATATAGATAGATGAATTTAGAACTCTAAATCCAACATGGTTTGTAGTAGCTCTTTGAAACTTGACAAAATAAAGAAGTTCTCAGTTTTGTCTCTATGGTTTGTTTCCTCTTCAAGTAACCCTGGCACAGACTGTGGAAAAGCACTTTCATTGAGAGGGGTTGCCAAGCTTCTAATAAATAACGATTTTCCGAATTACCAGCAAATTTTTTTCACCCAATCTTGATGATACTTGGTGGTAAGGACAAGTACACAAATCCCACTTGGCTCACCAAATTTTCTTCTTCTAGGTTGAAGCATTCGTCTACAGTAGCAGTTTTTATTTTTAGGTTTTACTCTGTTCTCTCCTATATGGATAGATGAATTTGGAACTCTAAATCCAACATGGTTTGTAGTAGCTCTTTGAAAGTTTACAAAATAAAGGAGTTCTCAGTTTTGTCTCTGTGATTTTTTTTCCGCTTCAAGTAGCCCTAAGCAGAGACTTTGGAAAAGCACTTTCATTGAGAGGGGTTGCCAAGCTTCTAAGAAATAACGAGTTTCCGAAATACCAGCAAATATTTTTTCAACCAAATTTGATGATTCTTGGTGGTAATGATCACTACACAAATCCCACTTGGCTCACGAAATTTTGTTCTTCTAGGTTGAAGCGTTCGTCTACAGTAGCAGTTTTTATATTTAGGTATCCCTCTGTTCTCTCCTATATAGATAGATGAATTTGGAACTCTAAATCCAACATGGTTTGCAGTAGCTCTTTGAAACTTGACAAAATAAAGGAGTTCTCAGATTTGTCTCTATGGTTTGTTTCCTCTTCAAGTAGCCCTAGGCACAAACTGTAGAAAAACACTTTCATTGAGAGGGGTTGCCAAGCTTCTAAGAAATAACGAGTTTCCGAAATACCAGCAAATATTTTTACACCCAATCTTGATGATACGTGATGGTAATGAAAAGTACACAAATCCCACTTGGCTCAACAAATTTTGTTTTGCTACGTTGAAGCCTTCGTTTACAGTAGCATTTTTTATTTTCAGGTTTCACTCTGTTCTCTCCTATATAGATAGATGAATTTGGAACTCTAAATCCAACATGGTTTGTAGTAGGTCTTTGAAACTTGGCAAAATAAAGGAGTTCTCAGTTTTGTCTCTATTGTTTGTTTCCTTTTAAAGTAGCCCTAGGCACAGACTGTGGAAAGCACTTTCATTGAGATGGGTTGTCAAGCTTCTAAGAAATAACGAGTTTCCGAAATACCAGCAAATATTTTTCACACAATCTTGTTGATACTTGGTGGTAATGATCAGTACACAAATCCCACTTGGCTCACCAAATTTTGTTCTTCTAGGTTGAAGCGTTCGTCTACAGTAGCAGTTTTTATATTTAGGTTTCTCTCTGTTCTCTCCTATATAGATAGATGAATTTGGAACTCTAAATCCAACATGGTTTGTAGTAGCACTTTGAAACTAGACA
Source organism: Callospermophilus lateralis (assembly GCF_048772815.1). Taxonomy (NCBI): domain Eukaryota; kingdom Metazoa; phylum Chordata; class Mammalia; order Rodentia; family Sciuridae; genus Callospermophilus; species Callospermophilus lateralis. The sequence goes on from NW_027516916.1 coordinate 45,421, forward strand.
AAATAAAGGAGTTCTCAGATTTGTCTCTATGGTTTGTTTCCTCTTCAAGTAGCCCTAGGCACAGACTGTGGAAAAACACTTTCATTGAGAGGGGTTGCCAAGCTTCTAAGAAATAACGAGTTTCCGAAATACCAGCGAATATTTTTTCACCCAATCTTGATGATACTTGTTGCTAATGATCAGTACACAAATCCCACTTGGCTCACCAAATTTTGTTCTTCTAGGTTGAAGCGTTCGTCTACAGTAGCAGTTTTTATATTTAGGTTTCCCTCTGTTCTCTCCTATATAGAAAGATGAATTTGGAACTCTAAATCCAACATGGTTTGTAGTAGCTCTTTGAAACTTGACAAAATAAAGGAGTTCTCAGTTTTGTCTCTATGGTTTGTTTCCTCTTCAAGTAGCCCCAGGCACAGACTGTGGAAAGCACTTTCATTGAGATGGGTTGCCAAGCTTCTAAGAAATAACGAGTTTCCGAAATACCAGCAAATATTTCTTCACCCAATCTTGATGATACCTGGTGGTAATGATCAGTACACAAATCCCACTTGGCTCACCAAATTTTGTTCTTCTAGGTTGAAGCGTTCGTCTACAGTAGCAGTTTTTATATTTAGGTTTCACTCTGTTCTCTCATATATAGATAGATGAATTTGGAAATCTAAATCCAACATGGTTTGTAGTAGCTCTTTGAAACTTGACAAAATAAATGAATTCTCAGTTTTGTCTCTATGGTTTGTTTCCTCATTAAGTAGCCCTAGGCAGAGACTCGGGAAAAGCACTTTCATTGAAAGGGGTTGCCAAGCTTCCAAGAAATAACGAGTTTCCGAAATACCAGCAAATATTTTTTCACACAATCTTGTCGATACTTGGTGGTAATGATCAGTACACAAATCCCACTTGGCTCACCAAATTTTGTTCTTCTAGGTTGGAGCGTTCGTGTACAATAGCAGTTTATATATTTAGGTTTCTCTCTGTTCTCTCCTATATAGTAGATTAATTTGGAACTCTAAATCCAACATGGTTTGTAGTAGCTCTTTGAAACTTGACAAAATAAAGGAGTTCTCAGATTTGTCTCTATGGTTTGTTTCCTCTTCAAGTAGCCCTAGGCACAGACCTTGGAAAAGCACTTTCATTGAGAGGGGTTGCCAAGCTTCTAAGAAATAACGAGTTTCCGAAATACCAGCAAATATTTTTTCACATAAATTTGATGATTCTTGTTGCTAATGATCAGTACACAAATCCCACTTGGCTCACCAAATTTAGTTCTTCTAGGTTGAAGCGTTCGTCTACAGTAGCAGTTTTTATATTTAGCTTTGCCTCTGTTCTCTCCTATATAGATAGATGAATTTGGAACTCTAAATCCAACATGGTTTGCAGTAGCTTTTGAACTTGACAAAATAAAGGAGTTCTCAGATTTGTCTCTATGGTTTGTTTCCTCTTCAAGTAGCCTAGGCACAGACTGTGGAAAAGCACTTTCATTGAGAGGGGTTGCCAAGCTTCTAAGAAATACCGAGTTTCCGAAATACCAGCAAATATTTTTTCACCCAATCTTGATGATACTTGGTGGTACTGATCAGTACACAAATCCCACTTGGCTCACCAAATTTTGTTCTTCTAGGATGAAGCGTTCGTCTACAGTAGCAGTTTTTATTATTTAGGTTCCCTCTGTTCTCTCCTATATAGATAGATGAATTTGGAACTCTAAATCCAACATGGTTTGTAGTAGCTCTTTGAAAACTTGACAAAATAAAGTAGTTCTCAGTTTTGTCTCTATGGTTTGATTCCTCTTAAAGTAGCCCTAGGCACAGACTGTGGAAAGCACTTTCATTGAGATGGGTTGCCAAGCTTCTAAGAAATAACGAGTTTCCGAAATACCAGCAAATATTTTTTCACACAATCTTGTTGATACTTGGAGGTAATGATCAGTACACAAATCCCACCTGGCTCACCAAATTTTGGTCTTCTAGGTTGAAGCGTTCGTCTACAGTAGCAGTTTTTATATTTAGATTTCTCTCTGTTCTCTCCTATATAGGTAGATGAATTTGGAACTCTAAATCCAACATGGTTTGCAGTAGCTCTTTGAAACTTGACAAAATAAAGGAGTTTACACATTTGTCTCTATGGTTTGTTTCCTCATCAAGTAGCCCTAGGCACAGACTGTGGAAAAGCACTTTCATTGAGAGGGGTTCCCAAGCTTCTAAGAAATAACGAGTTTCCGAAATACCAGCAAATATTTTTTCACCCAATCTTGATGATACTTGGTGGTCATGATCAGTACACAAATTTCACTTGGCTCACCGAATTTTGTTCTTCTAGGTTGAAGCGTTCGTCTACAGTAGCAGTTTTATATTTAGGGTTCCCTCTGTTCTCTCCTATATAGAAAGATGAATTTGGAACTCTAAATCCAACATGGTTTGTAGTAGCTCTTTGAAACTTGACAAAATAAAGGAGTTCTCAGTTTTGTCTCTATGGTTTGTTTCCTCTTCAAGTAGCCCTAGGCACAGACTGTGGAAAGCACTTTCATTGAGAGGGGTTGCCAAGCTTCTAAGAAATAATGAGTTTCTGAAATACCAGCAAATATTTTTTCAACCAAATTTGATGATTCTTGGTGGTAATGATCAGTACACAAATCCCACTTGGCTCACGAAATTTTGTTCTTCTAGGTTGAAGCGTTCGTCTACAGTAGCAGTTTTTATATTTAGGTTCCCTCTGTTCTCTCCTATATAGATAGATGAATTTGGAACTCTAAATCCAACATGGTTTGTAGTAGCTCTTTGAAACTTGACAAAATAAAGGAGTTCTCAGATTTGTCTCTATGGTTTGTTTCCTCTTCAAGTAGCCCTAGGCACAGACTGTGGAAAAACACTTCATTGAGAGGGGTTGCCAAGCTTCTAAGAAATAACGAGTTTCCGAAATACCAGCAAATATTTTTCACCCAATCTTGATGATACGTGATGGTAATGAAAAGTACACAAATCCCACTTGGCTCAACAAATTTTGTTTTGCTACGTTGAAGCCTTCGTTTACAGTAGCAGTTTTTATTTTCAGGTTTCACTCTGTTCTCTCCTATATAGATAGATGAATTTGGAACTCTAAATCCAACATGGTTTGTAGTAGGTCTTTGAAACTTGGCAAAATAAAGGAGTTCTCAGTTTTGTCTCTATTGTTTGTTTCCTTTTTAAAGTAGCCCTAGGCACAGACTGTGTGGAAAGCACTTTCATTGAGATGGGTTGTCAAGCTTCTAAGAAATAACGAGTTTCCGAAATACCAGCAAATATTTTTCACACAATCTTGTTGATACTTGGTGGTAATGATCAGTACACAAATCCCACTTGGCTCACCAAATTTTGTTCTTCTAGGTTGAAGCGTTCGTCTACAGTAGCAGTTTTTATATTTAGCTTTGCCTCTGTTCTCTCCTATATAGATAGATGAATTTGGAACTCTAAATCCAACATGGTTTGCAGTAGCTTTTGAAACTTGACAAAATAAAGGAGTTCTCAGATTTGTCTCTATGGTTTGTTTCCTCTTCAAGTAGCCCTAGGCACAGACTGTGGAAAAGCACTTTCATTGAGAGGGGTTGCCAAGCTTCTAAGAAATAACGAGTTTCCGAAATACCAGCAAATATTTTTTCACCCAATCTTGATGATACTTGGTGGTACTGATCAGTACACAAATCCCACTTGGCTCACCAAATTTTGTTCTTCTAGGATGAAGCGTTCGTCTACAGTAGCAGTTTTTATATTTAGGTTTCCCTCTGTTCTCTCCTATATAGATAGATGAATTTGGAACTCTAAATCCAACATGGTTTGTAGTAGCTCTTTGAAACTTGACAAAATAAAGTAGTTCTCTGTTTTGTCTCTATGGTTTGATTCCTCTTAAAGTAGCCCTAGGCACAGACTGTGGAAAGCACTTTCATTGAGATGGGTTGCCAAGCTTCTAAGAAATAACGAGTTTCCGAAATACCAGCAAATATTTTTTCACACAATCTTGTTGATACTTGGTGGTAATGATCAGTACACAAATCCCACCTGGCTCACCAAATTTTGGTCTTCTAGGTTGAAGCGTTCGTCTACAGTAGCAGTTTTTATATTTAGATTTCTCTCTGTTCTCTCCTATATAGGTAGATGAATTTGGAACTCTAAATCCAACATGGTTTGCAGTAGCTCTTTGAAACTTGACAAAATAAAGGAGTTTACACATTTGTCTCTATGGTTTGTTTCCTCATCAAGTAGCCCTAGGCACAGACTGTGGAAAAGCACTTTCATTGAGAGGGGTTCCCAAGCTTCTAAGAAATAACGAGTTTCCGAAATACCAGCAAATATTTTTTCACCCAATCTTGATGATACTTGGTGGTCATGATCAGTACACAAATTTCACTTGGCTCACCGAATTTTGTTCTTCTAGGTTGAAGCGTTCGTCTACAGTAGCAGTTTTTATATTTAGGGTTCCCTCTGTTCTCTCCTATATAGAAAGATGAATTTGGAACTCTAAATCCAACATGGTTTGTAGTAGCTCTTTGAAACTTGACAAAATAAAGGAGTTCTCAGTTTTGTCTCTATGGTTTGTTTCCTCTTCAAGTAGCCCTAGGCACAGACTGTGGAAAGCACTTTCATTGAGAGGGGTTGCCAAGCTTCTAAGAAATAATGAGTTTCTGAAATACCAGCAAATATTTTTTCAACCAAATTTGATGATTCTTGGTGGTAATGATCAGTACACAAATCCCACTTGGCTCACGAAATTTTGTTCTTCTAGGTTGAAGCGTTCGTCTACAGTAGCAGTTTTTATATTTAGGTTTCCCTCTGTTCTCTCCTATATAGATAGATGAATTTGGAACTCTAAATCCAACATGGTTTGTAGTAGCTCTTTGAAACTTGACAAAATAAAGGAGTTCTCAGATTTGTCTCTATGGTTTGTTTCCTCTTCAAGTAGCCCTAGGCACAGACTGTGGAAAAACACTTTCATTGAGAGGGGTTGCCAAGCTTCTAAGAAATAACGAGTTTCCGAAATACCAGCAAATATTTTTTCACCCAATCTTGATGATACGTGATGGTAATGAAAAGTACACAAATCCCACTTGGCTCAACAAATTTTGTTTTGCTACGTTGAAGCCTTCGTTTACAATAGCAGTTTTTATTTTCAGGTTTCACTCTGTTCTCTCCTATATAGATAGATGAATTTGGAACTCTAAATCCAACATGGTTTGTAGTAGGTCTTTGAAACTTGGCAAAATAAAGGAGTTCTCAGTTTTGTCTCTATTGTTTGTTTCCTTTTAAAGTAGCCCTAGGCACAGACTGTGGAAAGCACTTTCATTGAGATGGGTTGTCAAGCTTCTAAGAAATAACGAGTTTCCGAAATACCAGCAAATATTTTTCACACAATCTTGTTGATACTTGGTGGTAATGATCAGTACACAAATCCCACTTGGCTCACCAAATTTTGTTCTTCTAGGTTGAAGCGTTCGTCTACAGTAGCAGTTTTTATATTTAGGTTTCTCTCTGTTCTCTCCTATATAGATAGATGAATTTGGAACTCTAAATCCAACATGGTTTTTAGTAGCACTTTGAAACTTGACAAAATAAAGGAGTTCTCAGATTTGTCTCTATGGTCTGTTTCCTCTTCAAGTAGCCCTAGGCACAGACTGTGGAAAAACACTTTCATTGAGAGGGGTTGCCAAGCTTCTAAGAAATAACGAGTTTCCGAAATACCAGCAAATATTTTTTCACCCAATCTTGATGATACTTGGTGGTCATGATCAGTACACAAATCCCACTTGGCTCACCAAATTTTGTTCTTCTAGGTTGAAGCGTTCGTCTACAGTAGCAGTTTTTATATTTAGGGTTCCC
>NW_027516917.1:0-51244 GCF_048772815.1 Callospermophilus lateralis
TTACTTGAAAGTATCATGAAGATTGGATGAAAAAATGTATGTTGAGATTTCAGGAGACTCTAGTTTTTGAAGTTTGGCAACCCCTTTCAATATAAGTGTTATTCGCGAGTCCCTGTATTAGGGCACATCAAGAGGAAATAAACCTTAGAGATAGAACGTAGAACTACTGTATTGTGTCACGTTTCAAGAAGCTAGCACAAACCGTGTTTGATTTAGAGTTCGAACTGCATCTGTCAATATAGGAGAAAAACAGAGTGAAACTAAAAATTCAAACTGTTACTGCAAACGGATGCTTCAACGTAGGAGAACGAAACTTGGGCATCCAAGTGGTTGGTGTACTGATCCTTACTTGAAAGTATCATGAAGATTGGATGAAAAAATGTATGTTGAGATTTCAGGAGACTCTAGTTTTTGGAAGTTTGGCAACCCCTTTCAATATAAGTGTTTATTCGCGAGTCCCTGTATTAGGCTACATCAAGAGGAAACAAACCTTAGAGATAGAACGTAGAACTACTGTATTGTGTCAAGTTTCAAGAAGCTAGCACAAACCGTGTTTGATTTAGAGTTCGAACTGCATCTGTCAATATAGGAGAAAACAGAGTGAAACCTAAAAATTCAAACTGTTACTGCAAACGGATGCTTCAACGTAAGGAGAACGAAACTTGGGCATCCAAGTGGGATTGGTGTACTGATCATTACTTGAAAGTATCATGAAGATTGGATGAAAAAATGTATGTTGTGATTTCAGGAGACTGTAGTTTTTTGGCAGCCTAACAACGCCTTTCATTGAATGAGTTATTCGCCAGCCTGTGCTTAAGGCTACATCAAGAGGAAACAAACCTTAGAGATAGAACGTAGAACTACTGTATTGTGTCAAGTATCAAGAAGCTAGCACAAACCGTGTTTGATTTAGAGTTCGAACTGCATCTGTCAATATAGGAGAAAACAGAGTGAAACCTAAAAATTCAAACTGTTACTGCAAACGGATGCTTCAACGTAGGAGAACGAAACTTGGGCATCCAAGTGGGATTGGTGTACTGATCATTACTTGAAAGTATCATGAAGATTGGATGAAAAAATGTATGTTGAGATTTCAGGAGACTCTAGTTTTTGGAAGTTTGGCAACCCCTTTCAATAAAAGTGTTATTCGCGAGTCCCTGTATTAGGCTACATCAAGAGGAAACAAACCTTAGAGATAGAACGTAGAACTACTGTATTGTGTCACGTTTCAAGAAGCTAGCACAAACCGTGTTTGATTAGAGTTCGAACTGCATCTGTCAATATAGGAGAAAACAGAGTGAAACCTAAAAATTCAAACTGTTACTGCAAACGGATGCTTCAACGTAGGAGAACGAAACTTGGGCATCCAAGTGGGATTGGTGTACTGATCCTTACTTGAAAGTATCATGAAGATTGGATGAAAAAATGTATGTTGAGATTTCAGGAGACTCTAGTTTTTGGAAGTTTGGCAACCCCTTTCAATATAAGTGTTATTCGCGAGTCCCTGTATTAGGCTACATCAAGAGGAAACAAACTTAGAGATAGAACGTAGAACTACTGTATTGTGTCAAGTTTCAAGAAGCTAGCACAAACCGTGTTTGATTTAGAGTTCGAACTGCATCTGTCAATATAGGAGAAAACAGAGTGAAACCTAAAAATTCAACTGTTACTGCAAACGGATGCTTCAACGTAGGAGAACGAAACTTGGGCATCCAAGTGGGATTGTGTACTGATCATTACTTGAAAGTATCATGAAGATTGGATGAAAAAATGTATGTTGTGATTTCAGGAGACTGTAGTTTTTTGGCAGCCTAACAACGCCTTTCATTGAATGAGTTATTCGCCAGCCTGTGCTTAAGGCTACATCAAGAGGAAACAAACCTTAGAGATAGAACGTAGAACTACTGTATTGTGTCAAGTATCAAGAAGCTAGCACAAACCGTGTTTGATTTAGAGTTCGAACTGCATCTGTCAATATAGGAGAAAACAGAGTGAAACCTAAAAATTCAAACTGTTACTGCAAACGGATGCTTCAACGTAGGAGAACGAACTTGGGCATCCAAGTGGGATTGGTGTACTGATCATTACTTGAAAGTATCATGAAGATTGGATGAAAAAATGTATGTTGAGATTTCAGGAGACTCTAGTTTTTGGAAGTTTGGCAACCCTTTCAATATAAGTGTTATTCGCGAGTCCTGTATTAGGCTACATCAAGAGGAAACAAACCTTAGAGATAGAACGTAGAACTACTGTATTGTGTCACGTTTCAAGAAGCTAGCACAAACCGTGTTTGATTTAGAGTTCTAACTGCATCTGTCAATATAGAAGAAAACGCAGTGAAACCTAAAAATTCAAACTGTTACTGCAAACGGATGCTTCAACGTAGGAGAACGAAACTTGGACATCCAAGTTTGATTGGAGTACTGCTCATTATTTGAAAGTATCAGGAAGGTCGGAAAAAAAAATATATGTTGTGATTTCAGGAGACTGTAGTTTTTTGGCAGCCTAACAACGCCTTTCATTGAATGAGTTATTCGCCAGCCTGTGCTTAAGGCTACATCAAGAGGATACAAACCTTAGAGATAGAACGTAGAACTACTGTATTGTGTCAAGTTTCAAGAAGCTAGCACAAACCGTGTTTGATTTAGAGTTCGAACTGCATCTGTCAATATAGGAGAAAACAGAGTGAAACCTAAAAATTCAAACTGTTACTGCAAACGGATGCTTCAACGTAGGAGAACGAAACTTGGGCATCCAAGTGGGATTGGTGTACTGATCATTACTTGAAAGTATCATGAAGATTGGATGAAAAAATGTATGTTGAGATTTCAGGAGACTCTAGTTTTTGGAAGTTTGGCAACCCCTTTCAATATAAGTGTTATTCGCGAGTCCCTGTATTAGGCTACATCAAGAGGAAACAAACCTTAGAGATAGAACGTAGAACTTACTGTATTGTGTCACGTTTCAAGAAGCTAGCACAAAACCGTGTTTGATTTAGAGTTCTAACTGCATCTGTCAATATAGAAGAAAACGCAGTGAAACCTAAAAATTCAAACTGTTACTGCAAACGGATGCTTCAACGTAGGAGAACGAAACTTGGACATCCAGTTTGATTGGAGTACTGCTCATTATTTGAAAGTATCAGGAAGGTCGGAAAAAAAAATATATGTTGTGATTTCAGGAGACTGTAGTTTTTTGGCAGCCTAACAACGCCTTTCATTGAATGAGTTATTCGCCAGCCTGTGCTTAAGGCTACATCAAGAGGAACAAACCTTAGAGATAGAACGTAGAACTACTGTATTGTGTCAAGTTTCAAGAAGCTAGCACAAACCGTGTTTGATTTAGAGTTCGAACTGCATCTGTCAATATAGGAGAAAACAGAGTGAAACCTAAAAATTCAAACTGTTACTGCAAACGGATGCTTCAACGTAGGAGAACGAAACTTGGGCATCCAAGTGGGATTGGTGTACTGATCCTTACTTGAAAGTATCATGAAGATTGGATGAAAAAATGTATGTTGAGATTTCAGGAGACTCTAGTTTTGGAAGTTTGGCAACCCCTTTCAATATAAGTGTTATTCGCGAGTCCCTGTATTAGGCTACATCAAGAGGAAACAAACCTTAGAGATAGAACGTAGAACTACTGTATTGTGTCAAGTTTCAAGAAGCTAGGCACAAACCGTGTTTGATTTAGAGTTCGAACTGCATCTGTCAATATAGGAGAAACAGAGTGAAACCTAAAAATTCAAACTGTTACTGCAAACGGATGCTTCAACGTAGGAGAACGAAACTTGGGCATCCAAGTGGGATTGGTGTACTGATCATTACTTGAAAGTATCATGAAGATTGGATGAAAAAATGTATGTTGTGATTTTCAGGAGACTGTAGTTTTTTGGCAGCCTAACAACGCCTTTCATTGAATGAGTATTCGCCAGCCTGTGCTTAAGGCTACATCAAGAGGAAACAACCTTAGAGATATAACGTAGAACTACTGTATTGTGTCAAGTTTCAAGAAGCTAGCACAAACCGTGTTTGATTTAGAGTTCAAACTGCATCTGTCAATATAGGAGAAAACAGAGTGAAACCTAAAAATTCAAACTGTTACTGCAAACGGATGCTTCAACGTTCCTTGGGCATCCAAGTGGGATTGGTGTACTGATCATTACTTGAAAGTATCATGAAGATTGGATGAAAAAATGTATGTTGAGATTTCAGGAGACTCTAGTTTTTGGAAGTTTGGCAACCCCTTTCAATATAAGTGTTATTCGCGAGTCCCTTTATTAGGCTACATCAAGAGGAAACAAACCTTAGAGATAGAACGTAGAACTACTGTATTGTGTCACGTTTCAAGAAGCTAGCACAAACCGTGTTTGATTTAGAGTTCTAACTGCATCTGTCAATATAGGAGAAAACAGAGTGAAACCTAAAAATTCAAACTGTTACTGCAAACGGATGCTTCAACGTAGGAGAACGATACTTGGGCATCCAAGTGGGATTGGTGTACTGATCATTACTTGAAAGTATCATGAAGATTGGATGAAAAAATGTATGTTGAGATTTCAGGAGACTCTAGTTTTTGAAGTTTGGCAACCCCTTTCAATATAAGTGTTATTCGCGAGTCCCTGTATTAGGCTACATCAAGAGGAAACAAACCTTAGAGATAGAACGTAGAACTACTGTATTGTGTCACGTTTCAAGAAGCTAGCACAAACCGTGTTTGATTTAGAGTTCTAACTGCATCTGTCAATATAGAAGAAAACAGAGTGAAACCTAAAATTCAAACTGTTACTGCAACGGATGCTTCAACGTAGGAGAACGAAACTTGGACATCCAAGTTTGATTGGAGTACTGCTCATTATTTGAAAGTATCAGGAAGGTCGGAAAAAAAATATATGTTGTGATTTCAGGAGACTGTAGTTTTTTGGCAGCCTAACAACGCCTTTCATTGAATGAGTTATTCGCCAGCCTGTGCTTAAGGCTACATCAAGAGGAAACAAACCTTAGAGATAGAACGTAGAACTACTGTATTGTGTCAAGTTTCAAGAAGCTAGCACAAACCGTGTTTGATTTAGAGTTCGAACTGCATCTGTCAATATAGGAGAAAACAGAGTGAAACCTAAAAATTCAAACTGTTACTGCAAACGGATGCTTCAACGTAGGAGAACGAAACTTGGACATCCAAGTTTGATTGGAGTACTGCTCATTATTTGAAAGTATCAGGAAGTCGGAAAAAAAATATATGTTGTAATTTCAGGAGACTGTAGTTTTTTGGCAGCCTAACAACGCCTTTCATTGAATGAGTTATTCGCAAGCCTGTGCTTAAGGCTACATCAAGAGGAAACAAACCTTAGAGATAGAACGTAGAACTACTGTATTGTGTCAAGTTTCAAGAAGCTAGCACAAACCGTGTTTGATTTAGAGTTCGAACTGCATCTGTCAATATAGGAAAAAACAGAGTGAAACCTAAAAATTCAAACTGTTACTGCAAACGGATGCTTCAACGTAGGAGAACGAAACTTGGGCATCCAAGTGGGATTGGTGTACTGATCATTACTTGAAAGTATCATGAAGATTGGATGAAAAAATGTATGTTGTGATTTCAGGAGACTGTAGTTTTTTGGCAGCCTAACAACGCCTTACATTGAATGAGTTATTCGCCAGCCTGTGCTTAAGGCTACATCAAGAGGAAACAAACCTTAGAGATAGAACGTAGAACTACTGTATTGTGTCAAGTTTCAAGAAGCTAGCACAAACCGTGTTTGATTTAGAGTTCGAACTGCATCTGTCAATATAGGAGAAAACAGAGTGAAACCTAAAAATTCAAACTGTTACTGCAACGGGATGCTTCAACGTAGGAGAACGAAACTTGGGCATCCAAGTGGGATTGGTGTACTGATCATTACTTGAAAGTATCATGAAGATGGATGAAAAAATGTATGTTGAGATTTCAGAGACTCTAGTTTTGGAAGTTTGGCAACCCCTTTCAATATAAGTGTTATTCGCGAGTCCCTGTATTAGGCTACATCAAGAGGAAACAAACCTTAGAGATAGAACGTAGAACTACTGTATTGTTCACGTTTCAAGAAGCTAGCACAAACCGTGTTTGATTTAGAGTTCGAACTGCATCTGTCAATATAGGAGAAAACAGAGTGAAACCTAAAAAATTCAAACTGTTACTGCAAACGGATGCTTCAACGTAGGAGAACGATACTTGGGCATCCAAGTGGGATTGGTGTACTGATCATTACTTGAAAGTATCATGAAGATGGATGAAAAAATATATGTTGAGATTTCAGGAGACTCTAGTTTTTGGAAGTTTGGCAACCCCTTTCAATATAAGTGTTATTCACGAGTCCCTGTATTAGGCTACATCAAGAGGAAACAAACCTTAGAGATAGAATGTAGAACTACTGTATTGTGTCACGTTTCAAGAAGCTAGCACAAACCGTGTTTGATTTAGAGTTCTAACTGCATCTGTCAATATAGAAGAAAACAGAGTGAAACCTAAAAATTCAAACTGTTACTGCAAACGGATGCTTCAACGTAGGAGAACGAAACTTGGACATCCAAGTTTGATTGGAGTACTGCTCATTATTTGAAAGTATCAGGAAGGTCGGAAAAAAATATATGTGTGTGATTTCAGGAGACTGTAGTTTTTTGGCAGCCTAACAACGCCTTTCATTGAATGAGTTATTCGCCAGCCTGTGCTTAAGGCTACATCAAGAGGAAACAAACCTTAGAGATAGAACGTAGAACTACTGTATTGTGTCAAGTTTCAAGAAGCTAGCACAAACCGTGTTTGATTTAGAGTTCGAACTGCATCTGTCAATATAGGAGAAAACAGAGTGAAACCTAAAAATTCAAACTGTTACTGCAAACGGATGCTTCAAAGTAGGAGAACGAAACTTGGGCATCCAAGTGGGATTGGTGTACTGATCATTACTTGAAAGTATCATGAAGATTGGATGAAAAAATGTATGTTGTGATTTCAGGAGACTGTAGTTTTTTGGCAGCCTAACAACGCCTTTCATTGAATGAGTTATTCGCCAGCCTGTGCTTAAGGCTACATCAAGAGGAAACAAACCTTAGAGATAGAACGTAGAACTACTGTATTGTGTCAAGTTTCAAGAAGCTAGCACAAACCGTGTTTGATTTAGAGTTCGAACTGCATCTGTCAATATAGGAGAAAACAGAGTGAAACCTAAAAATTCAAACTGTTACTGCAAACGGATGCTTCAACGTTCCTTGGGCATCCAAGTGGGATTGGTGTACTGATCATTACTTGAAAGTATCATGAAGATTGGATGAAAAAATGTATGTTGAGATTTCAGGAGACTCTAGTTTTGGAAGTTTGGCAACCCCTTTCAATATAAGTGTTATTCGCGAGTCCCTTTATTAGGCTACATCAAGAGGAAACAAACCTTAGAGATAGAACGTAGAACTACTGTATTGTGTCACGTTTCAAGAAGCTAGCACAAACCGTGTTTGATTTAGAGTTCTAACTGCATCTGTCAATATAGGAGAAAACAGAGTGAAACCTAAAAATTCAAACTGTTACTGCAAACGGATGCTTCAACGTAGGAGAACGATACTTGGGCATCCAAGTGGGATTGGTGTACTGATCATTACTTGAAAGTATCATGAAGATTGATGAAAAAATGTATGTTGAGATTTCAGGAGACTCTAGTTTTGGAAGTTTGGCAACCCCTTTCAATATAAGTGTTATTCGCGAGTCCCTGTATTAGGCTACATCAAGAGGAAACAAACCTTAGAGATAGAACGTAGAACTACTGTATTGTGTCACGTTTCAAGAAGCTAGCACAAACCGTGTTTGATTTAGAGTTCTAACTGCATCTGTCAATATAGAAGAAAACAGAGTGAAACCTAAAAATTCAAACTGTTACTGCAAACGGATGCTTCAACGTAGGAGAACAGAAACTTGGACATCCAAGTTTGATTGGAGTACTGCTCATTATTTGAAAGTATCAGGAAGGTAAAAAAAAAAAATATATGTTGTGATTTCAGGAGACTGTAGTTTTTTGGCAGCCTAACAACGCCTTTCATTGAATGAGTTATTCGCCAGCCTGTGCTTAAGGCTACATCAAGAGGAAACAAACCTTAGAGATAGAACGTAGAACTACTGTATTGTGTCAAGTTTCAAGAAGCTAGCACAAACCGTGTTTGATTTAGAGTTCGAACTGCATCTGTCAATATAGGAGAAAGCAGAGTGAAACCTAAAAATTCAAACTGTTACTGCAAACGGATGCTTCAACGTAGGAGAACGAAACTTGGGCATCCAAGTGGGATTGGTGTACTGATCATTACTTGAAAGTATCATGAAGATTGGATGAAAAAATGTATGTTGAGATTTCAGGAGACTCTAGTTTTTGGAAGTTTGGCAACCCCTTTCAATATAAGTGTTATTCGCGAGTCCTGTATTAGGCTACATCAAGAGGAAACAAACCTTAGAGATAGAACGTAGAACTACTGTATTGTTTCACGTTTCAAGAAGCTAGCACAAACCGTGTTTGATTTAGAGTTCGAACTGCATCTGTCAATATAGGAGAAAACAGAGTGAAACCTAAAAATTCAAACTGTTACTGCAAACGGATGCTTCAACGTAGGAGAACGATACTTGGGCATCCAAGTGGGATTGGTGTACTGATCATTACTTGAAAGTATCATGAAGATTGGATGAAAAAATATATGTTGAGATTTCAGGAGACTCTAGTTTTTGGAAGTTTGGCAACCCCTTTCAATATAAGTGTTATTCACGAGTCCCTGTATTAGGCTACATCAAGAGGAAACAAACCTTAGAGATAGAATGTAGAACTACTGTATTGTGTCACGTTTCAAGAAGCTAGCACAAACCGTGTTTGATTTAGAGTTCTAACTGCATCTGTCAATATAGAAGAAAACAGAGTGAAACCTAAAAATTCAAACTGTTACTGCAAACGGATGCTTCAACGTAGGAGAACGAAACTTGGACATCCAAGTTTGATTGGAGTACTGCTCATTATTTGAAAGTATCAGGAAGGTCGGAAAAAAAATATATGTTGTGATTTCAGGAGACTGTAGTTTTTTGGCAGCCTAACAACGCCTTTCATTGAATGAGTTATTCGCCAGCCTGTGCTTAAGGCTACATCAAGAGGAAACAAACCTTAGAGATAGAACGTAGAACTACTGTATTGTGTCAAGTTTCAAGAAGCTAGCACAAACCGTGTTTGATTTAGAGTTCGAACTGCATCTGTCAATATAGGAGAAAACAGAGTGAAACCTAAAAATTCAAACTGTTACTGCAAACGGATGCTTCAAAGTAGGAGAACGAAACTTGGGCATCCAAGTGGGATTGGTGTACTGATCATTACTTGAAAGTATCATGAAGATTGGATGAAAAAATGTATGTTGTGATTTCAGGAGACTGTAGTTTTTTGGCAGCCTAACAACGCCTTTCATTGAATGAGTTATTCGCCAGCCTGTGCTTAAGGCTACATCAAGAGGAAACAAACCTTAGAGATAGAACGTAGAACTACTGTATTGTGTCAAGTTTCAAGAAGCTAGCACAAACCGTGTTTGATTTAGAGTTCGAACTGCATCTGTCAATATAGGAGAAAACAGAGTGAAACCTAAAAATTCAAACTGTTACTGCAAACGGATGCTTCAACGTAGGAGAACGAAACTTGGGCATCCAAGTGGGATTGGTGTACTGATCATTACTTGAAAGTATCATGAAGATTGGATGAAAAAATGTATGTTGTGATTTCAGGAGACTGTAGTTTTTTGGCAGCCTAACAACGCCTTTCATTGAATGAGTTATTCGCCAGCCTGTGCTTAAGGCTACATCAAGAGGAAACAAACCTTAGAGATAGAACGTAGAACTACTGTATTGTGTCAAGTTTCAAGAAGCTAGCACAAACCGTGTTTGATTTAGAGTTCGAACTGCATCTGTCAATATAGGAGAAAACAGAGTGAAACCTAAAAATTCAAACTGTTACTGCAAACGGATGCTTCAACGTAGGAGAACGAAACTTGGGCAGCCAAGTGGGATTGGTGTACTGATCATTACTTGAAAGTATCATGAAGATTGGATGAAAAAATGTATGTTGTGATTTCAGGAGACTGTAGTTTTTTGGCAGGCTAACAACGCCTTTCATTGAATGAGTTATTCGCCAGCCTGTGCTTAAGGCTACATCAAGAGGAAACAAACCTTAGAGATAGAACGTAGAACTACTGTATTGTGTCAAGTTTCAAGAAGCTAGCACAAACCGTGTTTGATTTAGAGTTCGAACTGCATCTGTCAATATAGGAGAAAACAGAGTGAAACCTAAAAATTCAAACTGTTACTGCAAACGGATGCTTCAACGTAGAACGAAACTTGGGCATCCACGTGGGATTGGTGTACTGATCATTACTTGAAAGTATCATGAAGATTGGATGAAAAAATGTATGTTGAGATTTCAGGAGACTCTAGTTTTTGGAAGTTTGGCAACCCCTTTCAATATAAGTGTTATTCGCGAGTCCCTGTATTAGGCTACATCAAGAGGAAATAAACCTTAGAGATAGAACGTAGAACTACTGTATTGTGTCACGTTTCAAGAAGCTAGCACAAACCGTGTTTGATTTAGAGTTCGAACTGCATCTGTCAATATAGGAGAAAACAGAGTGAAACCTAAAAATTCAAACTGTTACTGCAAACGGATGCTTCAACGTAGGAGAACGAAACTTGGGCATCCAAGTGGGATTGGTGTACTGATCCTTACTTGAAAGTATCATGAAGATTGGATGAAAAAATGTATGTTGAGATTTCAGGAGACTCTAGTTTTTGGAAGTTTGGCAACCCCTTTCAATATAAGTGTTATTCGCGAGTCCCTGTACTAGGCTACATCAAGAGGAAACAAACCTTAGAGATAGAACGTAGAACTACTGTATTGTGTCAAGTTTCAAGAAGCTAGCACAAACCGTGTTTGATTTAGAGTTCGAACTGCATCTGTCAATATAGGAGAAAACAGAGTGAAACCTAAAAATTCAAACTGTTACTGCAAACGGATGCTTCAACGTAGGAGAACGAAACTTGGGCATCCAAGTGGGATTGGTGTACTGATCATTACTTGAAAGTATCATGAAGATTGGATGAAAAAATGTATGTTGTGATTTCAGGAGACTGTAGTTTTTTGGCAGCCTAACAACGCCTTTCATTGAATGAGTTATTCGCCAGCCTGTGCTTAAGGCTACATCAAGAGGAAACAAACCTTAGAGATAGAACGTAGAACTACTGTATTGTGTCAAGTATCAAGAAGCTAGCACAAACCGTGTTTGATTTAGAGTTCGAACTGCATCTGTCAATATAGGAGAAAACAGAGTGAAACCTAAAAATTCAAACTGTTACTGCAAACGGATGCTTCAACGTAGGAGAACGAAACTTGGGCATCCAAGTGGGATTGGTGTACTGATCATTACTTGAAAGTATCATGAAGATTGGATGAAAAAATGTATGTTGAGATTTCAGGAGACTCTAGTTTTTGGAAGTTTGGCAACCCCTTTCAATATAAGTGTTATTCGCGAGTCCCTGTATTAGGCTACATCAAGAGGAAACAAACCTTAGAGATAGAACGTAGAACTACTGTATTGTGTCACGTTTCAAGAAGCTAGCACAAACCGTGTTTGATTTAGAGTTCTAACTGCATCTGTCAATATAGAAGAAAACGCAGTGAAACCTAAAAATTCAAACTGTTACTGCAAACGGATGCTTCAACGTAGGAGAACGAAACTTGGACATCCAAGTTTGATTGGAGTACTGCTCATTATTTGAAAGTATCAGGAAGGTCGGAAAAAAAATATATGTTGTGATTTCAGGAGACTGTAGTTTTTTGGCAGCCTAACAACGCCTTTCATTGAATGAGTTATTCGCCAGCCTGTGCTTAAGGCTACATCAAGAGGATACAAACCTTAGAGATAGAACGTAGAACTACTGTATTGTGTCAAGTTTCAAGAAGCTAGCACAAACCCGTGTTTGATTTAGAGTTCGAACTGCATCTGTCAATATAGGAGAAAACAGAGTGAAACCTAAAAATTCAAACTGTTACTGCAAACGGATGCTTCAACGTAGGAGAACGAAACTTGGGCATCCAAGTGGGATTGGTGTACTGATCATTACTTGAAAGTATCATGAAGATTGGATGAAAAAATGTATGTTGAGATTTCAGGAGACTCTAGTTTTTGGAAGTTGGCAACCCCTTTCAATATAAGTGTTATTCGCGAGTCCCTGTATTAGGCTACATCAAGAGGAAACAAACCTTAGAGATAGAACGTAGAACTACTGTATTGTGTCACGTTTCAAGAAGCTAGCACAAACCGTGTTTGATTTAGAGTTCTAACTGCATCTGTCAATATAGAAGAAAACGCAGTGAAACCTAAAAATTCAAACTGTTACTGCAAACGGATGCTTCAACGTAGGAGAACGAAACTTGGACATCCAAGTTTGATTGGAGTACTGCTCATTATTTGAAAGTATCAGGAAGGTCGGAAAAAAAAATATATGTTGTGATTTCAGGAGACTGTAGTTTTTTGGCAGCCTAACAACGCCTTTCATTGAATGAGTTATTCGCCAGCCTGTGCTTAAGGCTACATCAAGAGGAAACAAACCTTAGAGATAGAACGTAGAACTACTGTATTGTGTCAAGTTTCAAGAAGCTAGCACAAACCGTGTTTGATTTAGAGTTCGAACTGGCATCTGTCAATATAGGAGAAAACAGAGTGAAACCTAAAAATTCAAACTGTTACTGCAAACGGATGCTTCAACGTAGAACGAAACTTGGGCATCCACGTGGGATTGGTGTACTGATCATTACTTGAAAGTATCATGAAGATTGGATGAAAAAATGTATGTTGAGATTTCAGGAGACTCTAGTTTTTGGAAGTTTGGCAACCCTTTCAATATAAGTGTTATTCGCGAGTCCCTGTATTAGGCTACATCAAGAGGAAATAAACCTTAGAGATAGAACGTAGAACTATGTATTTGTGTCACGTTTCAAGAAGCTAGCACAAACCGTGTTTGATTTAGAGTTCGAACTGCATCTGTCAATATAGGAGAAAACAGAGTGAAACCTAAAAATTCAAACTGTTACTGCAAACGGATGCTTCAACGTAGGAGAACGAAACTTGGGCATCCAAGTGGGATTGGTGTACTGATCCTTACTTGAAAGTATCATGAAGATTGGATGAAAAAATGTATGTTGAGATTTCAGGAGACTCTAGTTTTTGGAAGTTTGGCAACCCCTTTCAATATAAGTGTTATTCGCGAGTCCCTGTATTAGGCTACATCAAGAGGAAACAAACCTTAGAGATAGAACGTAGAACTACTGTATTGTGTCAAGTTTCAAGAAGCTAGCACAAACCGTGTTTGATTTAGAGTTCGAACTGCATCTGTCAATATAGGAGAAAACAGAGTGAAACCTAAAAATTCAAACTGTTACTGCAAACGGATGCTTCAACGTAGGAGAACGAAACTTGGGCATCCAAGTGGGATGGTGTACTGATCATTACTTGAAAGTATCATGAAGATTGGATGAAAAAATGTATGTTGTGATTTCAGGAGACTGTAGTTTTTTGGCAGCCTAACAACGCCTTTCATTGAATGAGTTATTCGCCAGCCTGTGCTTAAGGCTACATCAAGAGGAAACAAACCTTAGAGATAGATCGTAGAACCTACTGTATTGTGTCAAGTATCAAGAAAGCTAGCACAAACCGTGTTTGATTTAGAGTTCGAACTGCATCTGTCAATATAGGAGAAAACAGAGTGAAACCTAAAAATTCAAACTGTTACTGCAAACGGATGCTTCAACGTAGGAGAACGAAACTTGGGCATCCAAGTGGGATTGGTGTACTGATCATTACTTGAAAGTATCATGAAGATTGGATGAAAAAATGTATGTTGAGATTTCAGGAGACTCTAGTTTTTGGAAGTTTGGCAACCCCTTTCAATATAAGTGTTATTCGCGAGTCCCTGTATTAGGCTACATCAAGAGGAAACAAACCTTAGAGATAGAACGTAGAACTACTGTATTGTGTCACGTTTCAAGAAGCTAGCACAAACCGTGTTTGATTTAGAGTTCTAACTGCATCTGTCAATATAGAAGAAAACGCAGTGAAACCTAAAAATTCAAACTGTTACTGCAAACGGATGCTTCAACGTAGGAGAACGAAACTTGGACATCCAAGTTTGATTGGAGTACTGCTCATTATTTGAAAGTATCAGGAAGGTCGGAAAAAAAATATATGTTGTGATTTCAGGAGACTGTAGTTTTTTGGCAGCCTAACAACGCCTTTCATTGAATGAGTTATTCGCCAGCCTGTGCTTAAGGCTACATCAAGAGGATACAAACCTTAGAGATAGAACGTAGAACTACTGTATTGTGTCAAGTTTCAAGAAGCTAGCACAAACCGTGTTTGATTTAGAGTTCGAACTGCATCTGTCAATATAGGAGAAAACAGAGTGAAACCTAAAAATTCAAACTGTTACTGCAAACGGATGCTTCAACGTAGGAGAACGAAACTTGGGCATCCAAGTGGGATTGGTGTACTGATCATTACTTGAAAGTATCATGAAGATTGGATGAAAAAATGTATGTTGAGATTTCAGGAGACTCTAGTTTTTGGAAGTTTGGCAACCCCTTTCAATATAAGTGTTATTCGCGAGTCCCTGTATTAGGCTACATCAAGAGGAAACAAACCTTAGAGATAGAACGTAGAACTACTGTATTGTGTCACGTTTCAAGAAGCTAGCACAAACCGTGTTTGATTTAGAGTTCTAACTGCATCTGTCAATATAGAAGAAAACGCAGTGAAACCTAAAAATTCAAACTGTTACTGCAAACGGATGCTTCAACGTAGGAGAACGAAACTTGGACATCCAAGTTTGATTGGAGTACTGCTCATTATTTGAAAGTATCAGGAAGGTCGGAAAAAAAAATATATGTTGTGATTTCAGGAGACTGTAGTTTTTTGGCAGCCTAACAACGCCTTTCATTGAATGAGTTATTCGCCAGCCTGTGCTTAAGGCTACATCAAGAGGAAACAAACCTTAGAGATAGAACGTAGAACTACTGTATTGTGTCAAGTTTCAAGAAGCTAGCACAAACCGTGTTTGATTTAGAGTTCGAACTGCATCTGTCAATATAGGAGAAAACAGAGTGAAACCTAAAAATTCAAACTGTTACTGCAAACGGATGCTTCAACGTAGGAGAACGAAACTTGGGCATCCAAGTGGGATTGGTGTGCTGATCATTACTTGAAAGTATCATGAAGATTGGATGAAAACATGTATGTTGTGATTTCAGGAGACTGTAGTTTTTTGGCAGCCTAACAACGCCTTTCATTGAATGAGTTATTCGCCAGCCTGTGCTTAAGGCTACATCAAGAGGAAACAAACCTTAGAGATAGAACGTAGAACTACTGTATTGTGTCAAGTTTCAAGAAGCTAGCACAAACCGTGTTTGATTTAGAGTTCGAACTGCATCTGTCAATATAGGAGAAAACAGAGTGAAACCTAAAAATTCAAACTGTTACTGCAAACGGATGCTTCAACGTAGGAGAACGAAACTTGGGCATCCAAGTGGGATTGGTGTACTGATCATTACTTGAAAGTATCATGAAGATTGGATGAAAAAATGTATGTTGAGATTTCAGGAGACTCTAGTTTTTGGAAGTTTGGCAACCCCTTTCAATATAAGTGTTATTCGCGAGTCCCTGTATTAGGCTACATCAAGAGGAAACAAACCTTAGAGATAGAACGTAGAACTACTGTATTGTGTCACGTTTCAAGAAGCTAGCAAAAACCGTGTTTGATTTAGAGTTCTAACTGCATCTGTCAATATAGAAGAAAACAGAGTGAAACCTAAAAATTCAAACTGTTACTGCAAACGGATGCTTCAACGTAGGAGAACGAAACTTGGACATCCAAGTTTGATTGGAGTACTGCTCATTATTTGAAAGTATCAGGAAGGTCGGAAAAAAAATATATGTTGTGATTTCAGGAGACTGTAGTTTTTTGGCAGCCTAACAACGCCTTTCATTGAATGAGTTATTCGCCAGCCTGTGCTTAAGGCTACATCAAGAGGAAACAAACCTTAGAGATAGAACGTAGAACTACTGTATTGTGTCAAGTTTCAAGAAGCTAGCACAAACCGTGTTTGATTTAGAGTTCGAACTGCATCTGTCAATATAGGAGAAAACAGAGTGAAACCTAAAAATTCAAACTGTTACTGCAAACGGATGCTTCAACGTAGGAGAACGAAACTTGGGCATCCAAGTGGGATTGGTGTACTGATCATTACTTGAAAGTATCATGAAGATTGGATGAAAAAATGTATGTTGTGATTTCAGGAGACTGTAGTTTTTTGGCAGCCTAACAACGCCTTTCATTGAATGAGTTATTCGCCAGCCTGTGCTTAAGGCTACATCAAGAGGAAACAAACCTTAGAGATAGAACGTAGAACTACTGTATTGTGTCACGTTTCAAGAAGCTAGCACAAACCGTGTTTGATTTAGAGTTCTAACTGCATCTGTCAATACAGAAGAAAACGCAGCGAAACCTAAAAATTCAAACAGTTACTGCAAACGGATGCTTCAACGTAGGAGAACGAAACTTGGACATCCAAGTTTGATTGGAGTACTGCTCATTATTTGAAAGTATCAGGAAGGTCGGAAAAAAAATATATGTTGTGATTTCAGGAGACTGTAGTTTTTTGGCAGCCTAACAACGCCTTTCATTGAATGAGTTATTCGCCAGCCTGTGCTTAAGGCTACATCAAGAGGAAACAAACCTTAGAGATAGAACGTAGAACTACTGTATTGTGTCAAGTTTCAAGAAGCTAGCACAAACCGTGTTTGATTTAGAGTTCGAACTGCATCTGTCAATATAGGAGAAAACAGAGTGAAACCTAAAAATTCAAACTGTTACTGCAAACGGATGCTTCAACGTAGGAGAACGAAACTTGGGCATCCAATTGGGATTGGTGTACTGATCATTACTTGAAAGTATCATGAAGATTGGATGAAAAAATGTATGTTGTGATTTCAGGAGACTGTAGTTTTTTGGCAGATTAACAACGCCATTCATTGAATGAGTTATTCGCCAGCCTGTGCTTAAGGCTACATCAAGAGGAAACAAACCTTAGAGATAGAACGTAGAACTACTGTATTGTGTCACGTTTCAAGAAGCTAGCACAAACCGTGTTTGATTTAGAGTTCTAACTGCATCTGTCAATATAGAAGAAAACGCAGTGAAACCTAAAAATTCAACCTGTTACTGCAAACGGATGCTTCAACGTAGGAGAACGAAACTTGGACATCCAAGTTTGATTGGAGTACTGCTTATTATTTGAAAGTATCAGGAAGGTCGGAAAAAAAAAATATGTTGTGATTTCTGGAGACTGTAGTTTTTTGGCAGCCTAACAACGCCTTTCATTGAATGAGTTATTCGCCAGCCTGTGCTTAAGGCTACATCAAGAGGAAACAAACCTTAGAGATAGAACGTAGAACTACTTTATTGTGTCAAGTTTCAAGAAGCTAGCACAAACCGTGTTTGATTTAGAGTTCGAACTGCATCTGTCAATATAGGAGAAAACAGAGTGAAACCTAAAAATTCAAACTGTTACTGCAAACGGATGCTTCAACGTAGGAGAACGATACATGGGCATCCAAGTGGGATTGGTGTACTGATCATTACTTGAAAGTATCATGAAGATTAAATGAAAAAAATGTATGTTGAGATTTCAGGAGACTCTAGTTTTTGGAAGTTTGGCAATCCCTTTCAATATAAGTGTTATTCGCGAGTACCTGTATTAGGCTACATCAAGAGGAAACAAACCTTAGAGATAGAACGTAGAACTACTGTATTGTGTCACGTTTCAAGAAGCTAGCACAAACCGTGTTTGATTTAGAGTTCTAACTGCATCTGTCAATATAGAAGAAAACGCAGTGAAACCTAAAAATTCAAACTGTTACTGCAAACGGATGCTTCAACGTAGGAGAACGAAACTTGGACATCCAAGTTTGATTGGAGTACTGCTCATTATTTGAAAGTATCAGGAAGGTCGGAAAAAAAAATATATGTTGTGATTTCAGGAGACTGTAGTTTTTTGGCAGCCTAACAACGCCTTTCATTGAATGAGTTATTCGCCAGCCTGTGCTTAAGGCTACATCAAGAGGAAACAAACCTTAGAGATAGAACGTAGAACTACTGTATTGTGTCACGTTTCAAGAAGCTAGCACAAACCGTGTTTGATTTAGAGTTCGAACTGCATCTGTCAATATAGGAGAAAACAGAGTGAAACCTAAAAATTCAAACTGTTACTGCAAACGGATGCTTCAATGTAGGAGAAGGAAACTTGGGCATCCAAGTGGGATTGGTGTACTGATCATTACTTGAAAGTATCATGAAGATTGGATGAAAAAATGTATGTTGAGATTTCAGGAGACTCTAGTTTTTGGAAGTTTGGCAACCCCTTTCAATATAAGTGTTATTCGCGAGTCCCTGTATTAGGCTACATCAAGAGGAAACAAACCTTAGAGATAGAACGTAGAACTACTGTATTGTGTCACGTTTCAAGAAGCTAGCACAAACCGTGTTTGATTTAGAGTTCTAACTGCATCTGTCAATATAGAAGAAAACAGAGTGAAACCTAAAAATTCAATCTGTTACTGCAAACGGATGCTTCAACGTAGGAGAACGAAACTTGGACATCCAAGTTTGATTGGAGTACTGCTCATTATTTGAAAGTATCAGGAAGGTCGGAAAAAAAATATATGTTGTGATTTCAGGAGACTGTAGTTTTTTGGCAGCCTAACAACGCCTTTCATTGAATGAGTTATTCGCCAGCCTGTGCTTAAGGCTACATCAAGAGGAAACAAACCTTAGAGATAGAACGTAGAACTACTGTATTGTGTCAAGTTTCAAGAAGCTAGCACAAACCGTGTTTGATTTAGAGTTCGAACTGCATCTGTCAATATAGGAGAAAACAGAGTGAAACCTAAAAATTCAAACTGTTACTGCAAACGGATGCTTCAACGTAGGAGAACGATACTTGGGCATCCAAGTGGGATTGGTGTACTGATCATTACTTGAAAGTATCATGAAGATTAGATGAAAATATGTATGTTGAGATTTCAGGAGATTCTAGTTTTTGGAAGTTTGGCAACCCCTTTCAATATAAGTGTTATTCGCGAGTCCCTGTATTAGGCTACATCAAGAGGAAACAAACCTTGGAGATAGAACGTAGAACTACTGTATTGTGTCACGTTTCAAGAAGCTAGCACAAACCGTGTTTGATTTAGAGTTCGAACTGCATCTGTCAATATAGAAGAAAACGCAGTGAAACCTAAAAATTCAAACTGTTACTGCAAACGGATGCTTCAACGTAGGAGAACGAAACTTGGACATCCAAGTTTGATTGGAGTACTGCTCATTATTTGAAAGTATCAGGAAGGTCGGAAAAAAAATATATGTTGTGATTTCAGGAGACTGTAGTTTTTTGGCAGCCTAACAACGCCTTTCATTGAATGAGTTATTCGCCAGCCTGTGCTTAAGGCTACATCAAGAGGAAACAAACCTTAGAGATAGAACGTAGAACTACTGTATTGTGTCAAGTTTCAAGAAGCTAGCACAAACCGTGTTTGATTTAGAGTTCGAACTGCATCTGTCAATATAGGAGAAAAGAGAGTGAAACCTAAAAATTCAAACTGTTACTGCAAACGGATGCTTCAACGTAGGAGAACGAAACTTGGGCATCCAAGTGGGATTGGTGTACTGATCATTACTTGAAAGTATCATGAAGATTGGATGAAAAAATGTATGTTGTGATTTCAGGAGACTGTAGTTTTTTGGCAGCCTAACAACGCCTTTCATTGAATGAGTTATTCGCCAGCCTGTGCTTAAGGCTACATCAAGAGGAAACAAACCTTAGAGATAGAACGTAGAACTACTGTATTGTGTCAAGTTTCAAGAAGCTAGCACAAACCGTGTTTGATTTAGAGTTCGAACTGCATCTGTCAATATAGGAGAAAACAGAGTGAAACCTAAAAATTCAAACTGTTACTGCAAACGGATGCTTCAAAGTAGGAGAACGATACTTGGGCATCCAAGTGGGATTGGTGTACTGATCATTACTTGAAAGTATCATGAAGATTGGATGAAAAAATGTATGTTGAGATTTCAGGAGACTCTAGTTTTTGGAAGTTTGGCAACCCCTTTCAATATAAGTGTTATTCGCGAGTCCCTGTATTAGGCTACATCAAGAGGAAACAAACCTTAGAGATAGAACGTAGAACTACTGTATTGTGTCACGTTTCAAGAAGCTAGCACAAACCGTGTTTGATTTAGAGTTCTAACTGCATCTGTCAATATAGAAGAAAACGCAGTGAAACCTAAAAATTCAAACTGTTACTGCAAACGGATGCTTCAACGTAGGAGAACGAAACTTGGACATCCAAGTTTGATGGGAGTACTGCTCATTATTTGAAAGTATCAGGAAGGTCGGAAAAAAAATATATGTTGTGATTTCAGGAGACTGTAGTTTTTTGGCAGCCTAACAACGCCTTTCATTGAATGAGTTATTCGCCAGCCTGTGCTTATAGCTACATCAAGAGGAAACAAACCTTAGAGATAGAATGTAGAACTACTGTATTGTGTCAAGTTTCAAGAAGCTAGCACAAACCGTGTTTGATTTAGAGTTCGAACTGCATCTGTCAATATAGGAGAAAACAGAGTGAAACCTAAAAATTCAAACTGTTACTGCAAACGGATGCTTCAACGTAGGAGAACGAAACTTGGGCATCCAAGTGGGATTGGTGTACTGATCATTACTTGAAAGTATCATGAAGATTGGATGAAAAAATGTATGTTGTGATTTCAGGAGACTGTAGTTTTTTGGCAGCCTAACAACGCCTTTCATTGAATGAGTTATTCGCAAGCCTGTGCTTAAGGCTACATCAAGAGGAAACAAACCTTAGAGATAGAATGTAGAACTACTGTATTGTGTCACGTTTCAAGAAGCTAGCACAAACCGTGTTTGATTTAGAGTTCTAACTGCATCTGTCAATATAGAAGAAAACGCAGTGAAACCTAAAAATTCAAACTGTTACTGCAAACGGATGCTTCAATGTAGGAGAACGAAACTTGGACATCCAAGTTTGATTGGAGTACTGTTCGTTATTTGAAAGTATCAGGAAGGTCAGAAAAAAAATATATGTTGTGATTTCAGGAGACTGTAGTTTTTTGGCAGCCTAACAACGCCTTTCATTGAATGAGTTATTCGCCAGCCTGTGCTTAAGGCTACATCAAGAGGAAACAAACCTTAGAGATAGAACATAGAACTACTGTATTGTGTCAAGTTTCAAGAAGCTAGCACAAACCGTGTTTGATTTAGAGTTCGAACTGCATCTGTCAATATAGGAGAAAACAGAGTGAAACCTAAAAATTCAAACTGTTACTGCAAACGGATGCTTCAACGTAGGAGAACGATACTTGGGCATCCAAGTGGGATTGGTGTACTGATCATTACTTGAAAGTATCATGAAGATTGGATGAAAAAAATGTATGTTGAGATTTCAGGAGACTCTAGTTTTTGAAAGTTTGGCAATCCCTTTCAATATAAGTGTTATTCGCGAGTCCCTGTATTAGGCTACATCAAGAGGAAACAAACTTTAGAGATAGAACGTAGAACTACTGTATTGTGTCACGTTTCAAGAAGCTAGCACAAACAGTGTTTGATTTAGAGTTCTAACTGCATCTGTCAATATAGAAAAAAACGCAGTGAAACCTAAAAATTCAAACTGTTACTGCAAACGGATGCGTCAACGTAGGAGAACGAAACTTGGACATCCAAGTTTGATTGGAGTACTGCTCATTATTTGAAAGTATCAGGAAGGTCGGAAAAAAAAATATATGTTGTGATTTCAGGAGACTGTAGTTTTTTGGCAGCCTAACAACGCCTTTCATTGAATGAGTTATTCGCCAGCCTGTGCTTAAGGCTACATCAAGACTAAACAAACCTTAGAGATAGAACGTAGAACTACTGTATTGTGTCAAGTTTCAAGAAGCTAGCACAAACCGTGTTTGATTTAGAGTTCGAACTGCATCTGTCAATATAGGAGAAAACAGAGTGAAACCTAAAAATTCAAACTGTTACTGCAAACGGATGCTTCAACGTAGAACGAAACTTGGGCATCCACGTGGGATTGGTGTACTGATCATTACTTGAAAGTATCATGAAGATTGGATGAAAAAATGTATGTTGAGATTTCAGGAGACTCTAGTTTTTGGAAGTTTGGCAACCCCTTTCAATATAAGTGTTATTCGCGAGTCCCTGTATTAGGCTACATCAAGAGGAAATAAACCTTAGAGATAGAACGTAGAACTACTGTATTGTGTCACGTTTCAAGAAGCTAGCACAAACCGTGTTTGATTTAGAGTTCGAACTGCATCTGTCAATATAGGAGAAAACAGAGTGAAACCTAAAAATTCAAACTGTTACTGCAAACGGATGCTTCAACGTAGGAGAACGAAACTTGGGCATCCAAGTGGGATTGGTGTACTGATCCTTACTTGAAAGTATCATGAAGATTGGATGAAAAAATGTATGTTGAGATTTCAGGAGACTCTAGTTTTTGGAAGTTTGGCAACCCCTTTCAATATAAGTGTTATTCGCGAGTCCCTGTATTAGGCTACATCAAGAGGAAACAAACCTTAGAGATAGAACGTAGAACTACTGTATTGTGTCAAGTTTCAAGAAGCTAGCACAAACCGTGTTTGATTTAGAGTTCGAACTGCATCTGTCAATATAGGAGAAAACAGAGTGAAACCTAAAAATTCAAACTGTTACTGCAAACGGATGCTTCAACGTAGGAGAACGAAACTTGGGCATCCAAGTGGGATTGGTGTACTGATCATTACTTGAAAGTATCATGAAGATTGGATGAAAAAATGTATGTTGTGATTTCAGGAGACTGTAGTTTTTTGGCAGCCTAACAACGCCTTTCATTGAATGAGTTATTCGCCAGCCTGTGCTTAAGGCTACATCAAGAGGAAACAAACCTTAGAGATAGAACGTAGAACTACTGTATTGTGTCAAGTATCAAGAAGCTAGCACAAACCGTGTTTGATTTAGAGTTCGAACTGCATCTGTCAATATAGGAGAAAACAGAGTGAAACCTAAAAATTCAAACTGTTACTGCAAACGGATGCTTCAACGTAGGAGAACGAAACTTGGGCATCCAAGTGGGATTGGTGTACTGATCATTACTTGAAAGTATCATGAAGATTGGATGAAAAAATGTATGTTGAGATTTCAGGAGACTCTAGTTTTTGGAAGTTTGGCAACCCCTTTCAATATAAGTGTTATTCGCGAGTCCCTGTATTAGGCTACATCAAGAGGAAACAAACCTTAGAGATAGAACGTAGAACTACTGTATTGTGTCACGTTTCAAGAAGCTAGCACAAACCGTGTTTGATTTAGAGTTCTAACTGCATCTGTCAATATAGAAGAAAACGCAGTGAAACCTAAAAATTCAAACTGTTACTGCAAACGGATGCTTCAACGTAGGAGAACGAAACTTGGACATCCAAGTTTGATTGGAGTACTGCTCATTATTTGAAAGTATCAGGAAGGTCGGAAAAAAAATATATGTTGTGATTTCAGGAGACTGTAGTTTTTTGGCAGCCTAACAACGCCTTTCATTGAATGAGTTATTCGCCAGCCTGTGCTTAAGGCTACATCAAGAGGATACAAACCTTAGAGATAGAACGTAGAACTACTGTATTGTGTCAAGTTTCAAGAAGCTAGCACAAACCGTGTTTGATTTAGAGTTCGAACTGCATCTGTCAATATAGGAGAAAACAGAGTGAAACCTAAAAATTCAAACTGTTACTGCAAACGGATGCTTCAACGTAGGAGAACGAAACTTGGGCATCCAAGTGGGATTGGTGTACTGATCATTACTTGAAAGTATCATGAAGATTGGATGAAAAAATGTATGTTGTGATTTCAGGAGACTGTAGTTTTTTGGCAGCCTAACAACGCCTTTCATTGAATGAGTTATTCGCCAGCCTGTGCTTAAGGCTACATCAAGAGGAAACAAACCTTAGAGATAGAACGTAGAACTACTGTATTGTGTCAAGTATCAAGAAGCTAGCACAAACCGTGTTTGATTTAGAGTTCGAACTGCATCTGTCAATATAGGAGAAAACAGAGTGAAACCTAAAAATTCAAACTGTTACTGCAAACGGATGCTTCAACGTAGGAGAACGAAACTTGGGCATCCAAGTGGGATTGGTGTACTGATCATTACTTGAAAGTATCATGAAGATTGGATGAAAAAATGTATGTTGAGATTTCAGGAGACTCTAGTTTTTGGAAGTTTGGCAACCCCTTTCAATATAAGTGTTATTCGCGAGTCCCTGTATTAGGCTACATCAAGAGGAAACAAACCTTAGAGATAGAACGTAGAACTACTGTATTGTGTCACGTTTCAAGAAGCTAGCACAAACCGTGTTTGATTTAGAGTTCTAACTGCATCTGTCAATATAGAAGAAAACGCAGTGAAACCTAAAAATTCAAACTGTTACTGCAAACGGATGCTTCAACGTAGGAGAACGAAACTTGGACATCCAAGTTTGATTGGAGTACTGCTCATTATTTGAAAGTATCAGGAAGGTCGGAAAAAAAATATATGTTGTGATTTCAGGAGACTGTAGTTTTTTGGCAGCCTAACAACGCCTTTCATTGAATGAGTTATTCGCCAGCCTGTGCTTAAGGCTACATCAAGAGGATACAAACCTTAGAGATAGAACGTAGAACTACTGTATTGTGTCAAGTTTCAAGAAGCTAGCACAAACCGTGTTTGATTTAGAGTTCGAACTGCATCTGTCAATATAGGAGAAAACAGAGTGAAACCTAAAAATTCAAACTGTTACTGCAAACGGATGCTTCAACGTAGGAGAACGAAACTTGGGCATCCAAGTGGGATTGGTGTACTGATCATTACTTGAAAGTATCATGAAGATTGGATGAAAAAATGTATGTTGAGATTTCAGGAGACTCTAGTTTTTGGAAGTTTGGCAACCCCTTTCAATATAAGTGTTATTCGCGAGTCCCTGTATTAGGCTACATCAAGAGGAAACAAACCTTAGAGATAGAACGTAGAACTACTGTATTGTGTCACGTTTCAAGAAGCTAGCACAAACCGTGTTTGATTTAGAGTTCTAACTGCATCTGTCAATATAGAAGAAAACGCAGTGAAACCTAAAAATTCAAACTGTTACTGCAAACGGATGCTTCAACGTAGGAGAACGAAACTTGGACATCCAAGTTTGATTGGAGTACTGCTCATTATTTGAAAGTATCAGGAAGGTCGGAAAAAAAAATATATGTTGTGATTTCAGGAGACTGTAGTTTTTTGGCAGCCTAACAACGCCTTTCATTGAATGAGTTATTCGCCAGCCTGTGCTTAAGGCTACATCAAGAGGAAACAAACCTTAGAGATAGAACGTAGAACTACTGTATTGTGTCAAGTTTCAAGAAGCTAGCACAAACCGTGTTTGATTTAGAGTTCGAACTGCATCTGTCAATATAGGAGAAAACAGAGTGAAACCTAAAAATTCAAACTGTTACTGCAAACGGATGCTTCAACGTAGGAGAACGAAACTTGGGCATCCAAGTGGGATTGGTGTGCTGATCATTACTTGAAAGTATCATGAAGATTGGATGAAAACATGTATGTTGTGATTTCAGGAGACTGTAGTTTTTTGGCAGCCTAACAACGCCTTTCATTGAATGAGTTATTCGCCAGCCTGTGCTTAAGGCTACATCAAGAGGAAACAAACCTTAGAGATAGAACGTAGAACTACTGTATTGTGTCAAGTTTCAAGAAGCTAGCACAAACCGTGTTTGATTTAGAGTTCGAACTGCATCTGTCAATATAGGAGAAAACAGAGTGAAACCTAAAAATTCAAACTGTTACTGCAAACGGATGCTTCAACGTAGGAGAACGAAACTTGGGCATCCAAGTGGGATTGGTGTACTGATCATTACTTGAAAGTATCATGAAGATTGGATGAAAAAATGTATGTTGAGATTTCAGGAGACTCTAGTTTTTGGAAGTTTGGCAACCCCTTTCAATATAAGTGTTATTCGCGAGTCCCTGTATTAGGCTACATCAAGAGGAAACAAACCTTAGAGATAGAACGTAGAACTACTGTATTGTGTCACGTTTCAAGAAGCTAGCAAAAACCGTGTTTGATTTAGAGTTCTAACTGCATCTGTCAATATAGAAGAAAACAGAGTGAAACCTAAAAATTCAAACTGTTACTGCAAACGGATGCTTCAACGTAGGAGAACGAAACTTGGACATCCAAGTTTGATTGGAGTACTGCTCATTATTTGAAAGTATCAGGAAGGTCGGAAAAAAAATATATGTTGTGATTTCAGGAGACTGTAGTTTTTTGGCAGCCTAACAACGCCTTTCATTGAATGAGTTATTCGCCAGCCTGTGCTTAAGGCTACATCAAGAGGAAACAAACCTTAGAGATAGAACGTAGAACTACTGTATTGTGTCAAGTTTCAAGAAGCTAGCACAAACCGTGTTTGATTTAGAGTTCGAACTGCATCTGTCAATATAGGAGAAAACAGAGTGAAACCTAAAAATTCAAACTGTTACTGCAAACGGATGCTTCAACGTAGGAGAACGAAACTTGGGCATCCAAGTGGGATTGGTGTGCTGATCATTACTTGAAAGTATCATGAAGATTGGATGAAAACATGTGTGTTGTGATTTCAGGAGACTGTAGTTTTTTGGCAGCCTAACAACGCCTTTCATTGAATGAGTTATTCACCAGCCTGTGCTTAAGGCTACATCAAGAGGAAACAAACCTTAGAGATAGAACGTAGAACTACTGTATTGTGTCAAGTTTCAAGAAGCTAGCACAAACCGTGTTTGATTTAGAGTTCGAACTGCATCTGTCAATATAGGAGAAAACAGAGTGAAACCTAAAAATTCAAACTGTTACTGCAAACGGATGCTTCAACGTAGGAGAACGAAACTTGGGCATCCAAGTGGGATTGGTGTACTGATCATTACTTGAAAGTATCATGAAGATTGGATGAAAAAATGTATGTTGTGATTTCAGGAGACTGTAGTTTTTTGGCAGCCTAACAACGCCTTTCATTGAATGAGTTATTCGCCAGCCTGTGCTTAAGGCTACATCAAGAGGAAACAAACCTTAGAGATAGAACGTAGAACTACTGTATTGTGTCAAGTTTCAAGAAGCTAGCACAAACCGTGTTTGATTTAGAGTTCGAACTGCATCTGTCAATATAGGAGAAAACAGAGTGAAACTTAAAATTCAAACTGTTACTGCAAACGGATGCTTCAACGTAGGAGAACGATACTTGGGCATCCAAGTGGGATTGGTGTACTGATCATTACTTGAAAGTATCATGAAGATTGGATGAAAATATGTATGTTGAGATTTCAGGAGACTCTAGTTTTTGGAAGTTTGGCAACCCCTTTCAATATAAGTGTTATTCGCGAGTCCCTGTATTAGGCTACATCAAGAGGAAACAAACCTTAGAGATAGAACGTAGAACTACTGTATTGTGTCAAGTTTCAAGAAGCTAGCACAAACCGTGTTTGATTTAGAGTTCGAACTGCATCTGTCAATATAGGAGAAAACAGAGTGAAACCTAAAAATTCAAACTGTTACTGCAAACGGATGCTTCAACGTAGGAGAACGAAACTTGGGCATCCAAGTGGGATTGGTGTACTGATCATTACTTGAAAGTATCATGAAGATTGGATGAAAAAATGTATGTTGTGATTTCAGGAGACTGTAGTTTTTTGGCAGCCTAACAACGCTTTTCATTGAATGAGTTATTCGCCAGCCTGTGCTTAAGGCTACATCAAGAGGAAACAAACCTTAGAGATAGAACGTAGAACTACTGTATTGTGTCAAGTTTCAAGAAGCTAGCACAAACCGTGTTTGATTTAGAGTTCAAACTGCATCTGTCAATATAGGAGAAAACAGAGTGAAACTTAAAATTCAAACTGTTACTGCAAACGGATGCTTCAACGTAGGAGAAAGATACTTGGGCATCCAAGTGGGATTGGTGTACTGATCATTACTTGAAAGTATCATGAAGATTGGATGAAAATATGTATGTTGAGATTTCAGGAGACTCTAGTTTTTGGAAGGTTGGCAACCCCTTTCAATATAAGTGTTATTCGCGAGTCCCTGTATTAGGCTACATCAAGAGGAAACAAACCTTAGAGATAGAACGTAGAACTACTGTATTGTGTCACGTTTCAAGAAGCTAGCACAAACCGTGTTTGATTTAGAGTTCTAACTGCATCTGTCAATATAGAAGAAAACGCAGTGAAACCTAAAAATTCAAACTGTTATTGCAAACGGATGCTTCAACGTACTAGAACGAAACTTGGACATCCAAGTTTGATTGGAGTACTGCTCATTATTTGAAAGTATCAGGAAGGTCGGAAAAAAAATATATGTTGTGATTTCAGGAGACTGTAGTTTTTTGGCAGCCTAACAACGCCTTTCATTGAATGAGTTATTCGCCAGCCTGTGCTTAAGGCTACATCAAGAGGAAACAAACCTTAGAGATAGAACGTAGAACTACTGTATTGTGTCAAGTTTGAAGAAGCTAGCACAAACCGTGTTTGATTTAGAGTTCGAACTGCATCTGTCAATATAGGAGAAAACAGAGTGAAACCTAAAAATTCAAACTGTTACTGCAAACGGATGCTTCAACGTAGGAGAATGAAACTTTTGCATCCAAGTGGGATTGGTGTACTGATCATTACTTGAAAGTATCATGAAGATTGGATGAAAAAATGTATGCTGTGATTTCAGGAGACTGTAGTTTTTTGGCAGCCTAACAACGCCTTTCATTGAATGAGTTATTCGCCAGCCTGTGCTTAAGGCTACATCAAGAGGAAACAAACCTTAGAGATAGAACGTAGAACTACTGTATTGTGTCAAGTTTCAAGAAGCTAGCACAAACCGTGTTTGATTTAGAGTTCGAACTGCATCTGTCAATATAGGAGAAAACAGAGTGAAACCTAAAAATTCAAACTGTTACTGCAAACGGATGCTTCAACGTAGGAGAACGAAACTTGGGCATCCAAGTGGGATTGGTGTACTGATCATTACTTGAAAGTATCATGAAGATTGGATGAAAAAATGTATGTTGTGATTTCAGGAGACTGTAGTTTTTTGGCAGCCTAACAACGCCTTTCATTGAATGAGTTATTCGCCAGCCTGTGCTTAAGGCTACATCAAGAGGAAACAAACCTTAGAGATAGAACGTAGAACTACTGTATTGTGTCAAGTTTCAAGAAGCTAGCACAAACCGTGTTTGATTTAGAGTTCGAACTGCATCTGTCAATATAGGAGAATACAGAGTGAAACCTAAAAATTCAAACTGTTACTGCAAACAAATGCTTCAACGTAGGAGAACGAAACTTGGGCATCCAAGTGGGATTGGTGTACTGATCATTGCTTGAAAGTATCATGAAGATTGGATGAAAAAATGTATGTTGTGATTTCAGGAGACTGTAGTTTTTTGGCAGCCTAACAACGCCTTTCATTGAATGAGTTATTCGCCAGCCTGTGCTTAAGGCTACATCAAGAGGAAACAAACCTTAGAGATAGAACGTAGAACTACTGTATTGTGTCAAGTTTCAAGAAGCTAGCACAAACCGTGTTTGATTTAGAGTTCGAACTGCATCTGTCAATATAGGAGAAAACAGAGTGAAACCTAAAAATTCAAACTGTTACTGCAAACGGATGCTTCAACGTAGGAGAACGAAACTTGGGCATCCAAGTGGGATTGGTGTACTGATCATTACTTGAAAGTATCATGAAGATTGGATGAAAAAATGTATGTTGTGATTTCAGGAGACTGTAGTTTTTTGGCAGCCTAACAACGCCTTTCATTGAATGAGTTATTCGCCAGCCTGTGCTTAAGGCTACATCAAGAGGAAACAAACCTTAGAGATAGAACGTAGAACTACTGTATTGTGTCAAGTTTCAAGAAGCTAGCACAAACCGTGTTTGATTTAGAGTTCGAACTGCATCTGTCTAT
This sequence comes from Callospermophilus lateralis, assembly GCF_048772815.1. Lineage (NCBI taxonomy): Eukaryota > Metazoa > Chordata > Mammalia > Rodentia > Sciuridae > Callospermophilus > Callospermophilus lateralis. Next base: position 30,152 of record NW_027516917.1, read on the forward strand.
ATAGGAGAAAACAGAGTGAAACCTAAAAATTCAAACTGTTACTGCAAACGGATGCTTCAACGTAGGAGAACGAAACTTGGGCATCCAAGTGGGATTGGTGTACTGATCATTACTTGAAAGTATCATGAAGATTGGATGAAAAAATGTATGTTGTGATTTCAGGAGACTGTAGTTTTTTGGCAGCCTAACAACGCCTTTCATTGAATGAGTTTTCGCCAGCCTGTGCTTAAGGCTACATCAAGAGGAAACAAACCTTAGAGATAGAACGTAGAACTACTGTATTGTGTCAAGTTTCAAGAAGCTAGCACAAACCGTGTTTGATTTAGAGTTCGAACTGCATCTGTCAATATAGGAGAATACAGAGTGAAACCTAAAAATTCAAACTGTTACTGCAAACAAATGCTTCAACGTAGGAGAACGAAACTTGGGCATCCAAGTGGGATTGGTGTACTGATCATTGCTTGAAAGTATCATGAAGATTGGATGAAAAAATGTATGTTGTGATTTCAGGAGACTGTAGTTTTTTGGCAGCCTAACAACGCCTTTCATTGAATGAGTTATTCGCCAGCCTGTGCTTAAGGCTACATCAAGAGGAAACAAACCTTAGAGATAGAACGTAGAACTACTGTATTGTGTCAAGTTTCAAGAAGCTAGCACAAACCGTGTTTGATTTAGAGTTCGAACTGCATCTGTCAATATAGGAGAAAACAGAGTGAAACCTAAAAATTCAAACTGTTACTGCAAACGGATGCTTCAACGTAGGAGAACGAAACTTGGGCATCCAAGTGGGATTGGTGTACTGATCATTACTTGAAAGTATCATGAAGATTGGATGAAAAAATGTATGTTGTGATTTCAGGAGACTGTAGTTTTTTGGCAGCCTAACAACGCCTTTCATTGAATGAGTTATTCGCCAGCCTGTGCTTAAGGCTACATCAAGAGGAAACAAACCTTAGAGATAGAACGTAGAACTACTGTATTGTGTCAAGTTTCAAGAAGCTAGCACAAACCGTGTTTGATTTAGAGTTCGAACTGCATCTGTCAATATAGGAGAAAACAGAGTGAAACCTAAAAATTCAAACTGTTACTGCAAACGGATGCTTCAACGTAGGAGAACGAAACTTGGGCATCCAAGTGGGATTGGTGTACTGTTCATTACTTGAAAGTATCATGAAGATTGGATGAAAAAAATGTATGTTGAGATTTCAGGAGACTCTAGTTTTTGGAAGTTTGGCAATCCCTTTCAATATAAGTGTTATTCGCGAGTCCCTGTATTAGGCTACATCAAGAGGAAACAAACCTTAGAGATAGAATGTAGAACTACTGTATTGTGTCACGTTTCAAGAAGCTAGCACAAACCGTGTTTGATATAGAGTTCTAACTGCATCTGTGAATATAGAAGAAAACGCAGTGAAACCTAAAAATTCAAACTGTTACTGCAAACGGATGCTTCAACGTAGGAGAACGAAACTTGGACATCCAAGTTTGATTGGAGTACTGCTCATTATTTGAAAGTATCAGGAAGGTCGGAAAAAAAATATATGTTGTGATTTCAGGAGACTGTAGTTCTTTGGCAGCCTAACAACGCCTTTCATTGAATGAGTTATTCGCCAGCCTGTGCTTAGGGCTACATCAAGAGGAAACAAACCTTAGAGATAGAACGTAGAACTACTGTATTGTGTCAAGTTTCAAGAAGCTAGCACAAACCGTGTTTGATTTAGAGTTCAAACTGCATCTGTCAATATAGGAGAAAACAGAGTGAAACCTAAAAATTCAAACTGTTACTGCAAACGGATGCTTCAACGTAGGAGAACGAAACTTGGGCATCCAAGTGGGATTGGTGTACTGATCATTACTTGAAAGTATCATGAAGATTGGATGAAAAAATGTGTGCTGTGATTTCAGGAGACTGTAGTTTTTTGGCAGCCTAACAACGCCTTTCATTGAATGAGTTATTCGCCAGCCTGTGCTTAAGGCTACATCAAGAGGAAACAAACCTTAGAGATAGAACGTAGAACTACTGTATTGTGTCAAGTTTCAAGAAGCTAGCACAAACCGTGTTTGATTTAGAGTTCGAACTGCATCTGTCAATATAGGAGAAAACAGAGTGAAACCTAAAAATTCAAACTGTTACTGCAAACGGATGCTTCAACGTAGGAGAACGATACTTGGGCATCCAAGTGGGATTGGTGTACTGATCATTACTTGAAAGTATCATGAAGATTGGATGAAAATATGTATGTTGAGATTTCAGGAGACTCTAGTTTTTGGAAGTTTGGCAACCACTTTCAATATAAGTGTTATTCGCGAGTCCCTGTATTAGGCTACATCAAGAGGAAACAAACCTTAGAGATAGAACGTAGAACTACTGTATTGTGTCACGTTTCAAGAAGCTAGCACAAACCGTGTTTGATTTAGAGTTCTAAATGCATCTGTCAATATAGAAGAAAACGCAGTGAAACCTAAAAATTCAAACTGTTACTGCAAACGGATGCTTCAACGTAGGAGAACGAAACTTGGACATCCAAGTTTGATTCTAGTACTGCTCGTTATTTGAAAGTATCAGGAAGGTCGGAAAAAAAATATATGTTGTGATTTCAGGAGACTGTAGTTTTTTGGCAGCCTAACAACGCCTTTCATTGAATGAGTTATTCGCCAGCCTGTGCTTAAGGCTACATCAAGAGGAAACAAACCTTAGAGATAGAACGTAGAACTACTGTATTGTGTCAAGTTTCAAGAAGCTAGCACAAACCGTGTTTGATTTAGAGTTCAAACTGCATCTGTCAATATAGGAGAAAACAGAGTGAAACCTAAAAATTCAAACTGTTACTGCAAACGGATGCTTCAACGTAGGAGAACGAAACTTGGGCATCCAAGTGGGATTGGTGTACTGATCATTACTTGAAAGTATCATGAAGATTGGATGAAAAAATGTATGTTGTGATTTCAGGAGACTGTAGTTTTTTGGCAGCCTAACAACGCCTTTCATTGAATGAGTTATTCGCCAGCCTGTGCTTAAGGCTACATCAAGAGGAAACAAACCTTAGAGATAGAACGTAGAACTACTGTATTGTGTCAAGTTTCAAGAAGCTAGCACAAACCGTGTTTGATTTAGAGTTCGAACTGCATCTGTCAATATAGGAGAAAACAGAGTGAAACTTAAAATTCAAACTGTTACTGCAAACGGATGCTTCAACGTAGGAGAACGATACTTGGGCATCCAAGTGTGATTGGTGTACTGATCATTACTTGAAAGTATCATGAAGATTGGATGAAAAAATGTATGTTGAGATTTCAGGAGACTCTAGTTTTTGGAAGTTTGGCAACCCCTTTCAATATAAGTGTTATTCGCGAGTCCCTGTATTAGGCTACATCAAGAGGAAACAAACCTTAGAGATAGAACGTAGAACTACTGTATTGTGTCACGTTTCAAGAAGCTAGCACAAACCGTGTTTGATTTAGAGTTCTAACTGCATCTGTCAATATAGAAGAAAACGCAGTGAAACCTAAAAATTCAAACTGTTACTGCAAACGGATGCTTCAACGTAGGAGAACGAAACTTGGACATCCAAGTTTGATTGGAGTACTGCTCATTATTTGAAAGTATCAGGAAGGTCGGAAAAAAAATATATGTTGTGATTTCAGGAGACTGTAGTTTTTTGGCAGCCTAACAACGCCTTTCATTGAATGAGTTATTCGCCAGCCTGTGCTTAAGGCTACATCAAGAGGAAACAAACCTTAGAGATAGAACGTAGAACTACTGTATTGTGTCAAGTTTCAAGAAGCTAGCACAAACCGTGTTTGATTTAGAGTTCGAACTGCATCTGTCAATATAGGAGAAAACAGAGTGAAACCTAAAAATTCAAACTGTTACTGCAAACGGATGCTTCAACGTAGGAGAACGAAACTTGGGCATCCAAGTGGGATTGGTGTACTGATCATTACTTGAAAGTATCATGAAGATTGGATGAAAAAATGTATGTTGTGATTTCAGGAGACTGTAGTTTTTTGGCAGCCTAACAACGCCTTTCATTGAATGAGTTATTCGCCAGCCTGTGCTTAAGGCTACATCAAGAGGAAACAAACCTTAGAGATAGAACGTAGAACTACTGTATTGTGTCAAGTTTCAAGAAGCTAGCACAAACCGTGTTTGATTTAGAGTTCGAACTGCATCTGTCAATATAGGAGAAAACAGAGTGAAACCTAAAAATTCAAACTGTTACTGCAAACGGATGCTTCAACGTAGGAGAACGAAACTTGGGCATCCAAGTGGGATTGGTGTACTGATCATTACTTGAAAGTATCATGAAGATTGGATGAAAAAATGTATGTTGTGATTTCAGGAGACTGTAGTTTTTTGGCAGCCTAACAACGCCTTTCATTGAATGAGTTATTCGCCAGCCTGTGCTTAAGGCTACATCAAGAGGAAACAAACCTTAGAGATAGAATGTAGAACTACTGTATTGTGTCAAGTTTCAAGAAGCTAGCACAAACCGTGTTTGATTTAGAGTTCGAACTGCATCTGTCAATATAGGAGAAAACAGACTGAAACCTAAAAATTCAAACTGTTACTGCAAACGGATGCTTCAACGTAGGAGAACGAAACTTGGGCATCCAAGTGGGATTGGTGTACTGATCATTACTTGAAAGTATCATGAAGATTGGATGAAAAAATGTATGTTGAGATTTCAGGAGACTCTAGTTTTTGGAAGTTTGGCAACCCCTTTCAATATAAGTGTTATTCGCGAGTCCCTGTATTAGGCTACATCAAGAGGAAACAAACCTTAGAGATAGAACGTAGAACTACTGTATTGTGTCACGTTTCAAGAAGCTAGCACAAACCGTGTTTGATTTAGAGTTCTAACTGCATCTGTCAATATAGAAGAAAACGCAGTGAAACCTAAAAATTCAAACTGTTACTGCAAACGGATGCTTCAACGTAGGAGAACGAAACTTGGACATCCAAGTTTGATTGGAGTACTGCTCATTATTTGAAAGTATCAGGAAGGTCGGAAAAAAAATATATGTTGTGATTTCAGGAGACTGTAGTTTTTTGGCAGCCTAACAACGCCTTTCATTGAATGAGTTATTCGCCAGCCTGTGCTTAAGGCTACATCAAGAGGAAACAAACCTTAGAGATAGAACGTAGAACTACTGTATTGTGTCAAGTTTCAAGAAGCTAGCACAAACCGTGTTTGATTTAGAGTTCGAACTGCATCTGTCAATATAGGAGAAAACAGAGTGAAACCTAAAAATTCAAACTGTTACTGCAAACGGATGCTTCAACGTAGGAGAACGAAACTTGGGCATCCAAGTGGGATTGGTGTACTGATCATTACTTGAAAGTATCATGAAGATTGGATGAAAAAATGTATGTTGTGATTTCAGGAGACTGTAGTTTTTTGGCAGCCTAACAACGCCTTTCATTGAATGAGTTATTCGCCAGCCTGTGCTTAAGGCTACATCAAGAGGAAACAAACCTTAGAGATAGAACGTAGAACTACTGTATTGTGTCAAGTTTCAAGAAGCTAGCACAAACCGTGTTTGATTTAGAGTTCGAACTGCATCTGTCAATATAGGAGAAAACAGAGTGAAACCTAAAAATTCAAACTGTTACTGCAAACGGATGCTTCAACGTAGGAGAACGAAACTTGGGCATCCAAGTGGGATTGGTGTACTGTTCATTACTTGAAAGTATCATGAAGATTGGATGAAAAAAATGTATGTTGAGATTTCAGGAGACTCTAGTTTTTGGAAGTTTGGCAATCCCTTTCAATATAAGTGTTATTCGCGAGTCCCTGTATTAGGCTACATCAAGAGGAAACAAACCTTAGAGATAGAACGTAGAACTACTGTATTGTGTCACGTTTCAAGAAGCTAGCACAAACCGTGTTTGATTTAGAGTTCTAACTGCATCTGTGAATATAGAAGAAAACGCAGTGAAACCTAAAAATTCAAACTGTTACTGCAAACGGATGCTTCAACGTAGGAGAACGAAACTTGGACATCCAAGTTTGATTGGAGTACTGCTCATTATTTGAAAGTATCAGGAAGGTCGGAAAAAAAATATATGTTGTGATTTCAGGAGACTGTAGTTTTTTGGCAGCCTAACAACGCCTTTCATTGAATGAGTTATTCGCCAGCCTGTGCTTAGGGCTACATCAAGAGGAAACAAACCTTAGAGATAGAACGTAGAACTACTGTATTGTGTCAAGTTTCAAGAAGCTAGCACAAACCGTGTTTGATTTAGAGTTCGAACTGCATCTGTCAATATAGGAGAAAACAGAGTGAAACCTAAAAATTCAAACTGTTACTGCAAACGGATGCTTCAACGTAGGAGAACGAAACTTGGGCATCCAAGTGGGATTGGTGTACTGATCATTACTTGAAAGTATCATGAAGATTCGATGAAAAAATGTATGCTGTGATTTCAGGAGACTGTAGTTTTTTGGCAGCCTAACAACGCCTTTCATTGAATGAGTTATTCGCCAGCCTGTGCTTAAGGCTACATCAAGAGGAAACAAACCTTAGAGATAGAACGTAGAACTACTGTATTGTGTCAAGTTTCAAGAAGCTAGCACAAACCGTGTTTGATTTAGAGTTCGAACTGCATCTGTCAATATAGGAGAAAACAGAGTGAAACCTAAAAATTCAAACTGTTACTGCAAACGGATGCTTCAACGTAGGAGAACGAAACTTGGGCATCCAAGTGGGATTGGTGTACTGATCATTACTTGAAAGTATCATGAAGATTGGATGAAAAAATGTATGTTGTGATTTCAGGAGACTGTAGTTTTTTGGCAGCCTAACAACGCCTTTCATTGAATGAGTTATTCGCCAGCCTGTGCTTAAGGCTACATCAAGAGGAAACAAACCTTAGAGATAGAACGTAGAACTACTGTATTGTGTCAAGTTTCAAGAAGCTAGCACAAACCGTGTTTGATTTAGAGTTCGAACTGCATCTGTCAATATAGGAGAAAACAGAGTGAAACCTAAAAATTCAAACTGTTACTGCAAACAAATGCTTCAACGTAGGAGAACGAAACTTGGGCATCCAAGTGGGATTGGTGTACTGATCATTACTTGAAAGTATCATGAAGATTGGATGAAAAAATGTATGTTGTGATTTCAGGAGACTGTAGTCTTTGGCAGCCTAACAACGCCTTTCATTGAATGAGTTATTCGCCAGCCTGTGCTTAAGGCTACATCAAGAGGAAACAAACCTTAGAGATAGAACGTAGAACTACTGTATTGTGTCAAGTTTCAAGAAGCTAGCACAAACCGTGTTTGATTTAGAGTTCGAACTGCATCTGTCAATATAGGAGAAAACAGAGTGAAACTTAAAATTCAAACTGTTACTGCAAACGGATGCTTCAACGTAGGAGAACGATACTTGGGCATCCAAGTGGGATTGGTGTACTGATCATTACTTGAAAGTATCATGAAGATTGGATGAAAATATGTATGTTGAGATTTCAGGAGACTCTAGTTTTTGGAAGTTTGGAAACCCCTTTCAATATAAGTGTTATTCGCGAGTCCCTGTATTAGGCTACATCAAGAGGAAACAAACCTTAGAGATAGAACGTAGAACTACTGTATTGTGTCACGTTTCAAGAAGCTAGCACAAACCGTGTTTGATTTAGAGTTCTAACTGCATCTGTCAATATAGAAGAAAACGCAGTGAAACCTAAAAATTCAAACTGTTACTGCAAACGGATGCTTCAACGTAGGAGAACGAAACTTGGACATCCAAGTTTGATTGGAGTACTGCTCATTATTTGAAAGTATCAGGAAGGTCGGAAAAAAAATATATGTTGTGATTTCAGGAGACTGTAGTTTTTTGGCAGCCTAACAACGCCTTTCATTGAATGAGTTATTCGCCAGCCTGTGCTTAAGGCTACATCAAGAGGAAACAAACCTTAGAGATAGAACGTAGAACTACTGTATTGTGTCAAGTTTCAAGAAGCTAGCACAAACCGTGTTTGATTTAGAGTTCGAACTGCATCTGTCAATATAGGAGAAAACAGAGTGAAACCTAAAAATTCAAACTGTTACTGCAAACGGATGCTTCAACGTAGGGGAACGAAACTTGGGCATCCAAGTGGGATTGGTGTACTGATCATTACTTGAAAGTATCATGAAGATTGGATGAAAAAATGTATGTTGTGATTTCAGGAGACTGTAGTTTTTTGGCAGCCTAACAACGCCTTTCATTGAATGAGTTATTCGCCAGCCTGTGCTTAAGGCTACATCAAGAGGAAACAAACCTTAGAGATAGAACGTAGAACTACTGTATTGTGTCAAGTTTCAAGAAGCTAGCACAAACCGTGTTTGATTTAGAGTTGAACTGCATCTGTCAATATAGGAGAAAACAGAGTGAAACCTAAAAATTCAAACTGTTACTGCAAACGGATGCTTCAACGTAGGAGAATGAAACTTGGGCATCCAAGTGGGATTGGTGTACTGTTCATTACTTGAAAGTATCATGAAGATTGGATGAAAAAAATGTATGTTGAGATTTCAGGAGACTCTAGTTTTTGGAAGTTTGGCAATCCCTTTCAATATAAGTGTTATTCGCGAGTCCCTGTATTAGGCTACATCAAGAGGAAACAAACCTTAGAGATAGAACGTAGAACTACTGTATTGTGTCACGTTTCAAGAAGCTAGCACAAACCGTGTTTGATTTAGAGTTCGAACTGCATCTGTGAATATAGAAGAAAACGCAGTGAAACCTAAAAATTCAAACTGTTACTGCAAACGGATGCTTCAACGTAGGAGAACGAAACTTGGACATCCAAGTTTGATTGGAGTACTGCTCATTATTTGAAAGTATCAGGAAGGTCGGAAAAAAAATATATGTTGTGATTTCAGGAGACTGTAGTTTTTTGGCAGCCTAACAATGCCTTTCATTGAATGAGTTATTCGCCAGCCTGTGCTTAGGGCTACATCAAGAGGAATCAAACCTTAGAGATAGAACGTAGAACTACTGTATTGTGTCAAGTTTCAAGAAGCTAGCACAAACCGTGTTTGATTTAGAGTTCGAACTGCATCTGTCAATATAGGAGAAAACAGAGTGAAACCTAAAAATTCAAACTGTTACTGCAAACGGATGCTTCAACGTAGGAGAACGAAACTTGGGCATCCAAGTGGGATTCGTGTACTGATCATTACTTGAAAGTATCATGAAGATTGGATGAAAAAATGTATGCTGTGATTTCAGGAGACTGTAGTTTTTTGGCAGCCTAACAAAGCCTTTCATTGAATGAGTTATTCGCCAGCCTGTGCTTAAGGCTACATCAAGAGGAAACAAACCTTAGAGATAGAACGTAGAACTACTGTATTGTGTCAAGTTTCAAGAAGCTAGCACAAACCGTGTTTGATTTAGAGTTCGAACTGCATCTGTCAATATAGGAGAAAACAGAGTGAAACCTAAAAATTCAAACTGTTACTGCAAACGGATGCTTCAACGTAGGAGAACGAAACTTGGGCATCCAAGTGGGATTGGTGTACTGATCATTACTTGAAAGTATCATGAAGATTGGATGAAAAAATGTATGTTGAGATTTCAGGAGACTCTAGTTTTTGGAAGTTTGGCAACCCCTTTCAATATAAGTGTTATTCGCGAGTCCCTGTATTAGGCTACATCAAGAGGAAACAAACCTTAGAGATAGAACGTAGAACTACTGTATTGTGTCACGTTTCAAGAAGCTAGCACAAACCGTGTTTGATTTAGAGTTCTAACTGCATCTGTCAATATAGAAGAAAACGCAGTGAAACCTAAAAATTCAAACTGTTACTGCAAACGGATGCTTCAACGTAGGAGAACGAAACTTGGACATCCAAGTTTGATTGGAGTACTGCTCATTATTTGAAAGTATCAGGAAGGTCGGAAAAAAAATATATGTTGTGATTTCAGGAGACTGTAGTTTTTTGGCAGCCTAACAACGCCTTTCATTGAATGAGTTATTCGCCAGCCTGTGCTTAAGGCTACATCAAGAGGAAACAAACCTTAGAGATAGAACGTAGAACTACTGTATTGTGTCAAGTTTCAAGAAGCTAGCACAAACCGTGTTTGATTTAGAGTTCGAACTGCATCTGTCAATATAGGAGAAAACAGAGTGAAACCTAAAAATTCAAACTGTTACTGCAAACGGATGCTTCAACGTAGGAGAACGAAACTTGGGCATCCAAGTGGGATTGGTGTACTGATCATTACTTGAAAGTATCATGAAGATTGGATGAAAAAATGTATGTTGTGATTTCAGGAGACTGTAGTTTTTTGGCAGCCTAACAACGCCTTTCATTGAATGAGTTATTCGCCAGCCTGTGCTTAAGGCTACATCAAGAGGAAACAAACCTTAGAGATAGAACGTAGAACTACTGTATTGTGTCAAGTTTCAAGAAGCTAGCACAAACCGTGTTTGATTTAGAGTTCGAACTGCATCTGTCAATATAGGAGAAAACAGAGTGAAACCTAAAAATTCAAACTGTTACTGCAAACGGATGCTTCAACGTAGGAGAACGAAACTTGGGCATCCAAGTGGGATTGGTGTACTGTTCATTACTTGAAAGTATCATGAAGATTGGATGAAAAAAATGTATGTTGAGATTTCAGGAGACTCTAGTTTTTGGAAGTTTGGCAATCCCTTTCAATATAAGTGTTATTCGCGAGTCCCTGTATTAGGCTACATCAAGAGGAAACAAACCTTAGAGATAGAACGTAGAACTACTGTATTGTGTCACGTTTCAAGAAGCTAGCACAAACCGTGTTTGATTTAGAGTTCTAACTGCATCTGTGAATATAGAAGAAAACGCAGTGAAACCTAAAAATTCAAACTGTTACTGCAAACGGATGCTTCAACGTAGGAGAACGAAACTTGGACATCCAAGTTTGATTGGAGTACTGCTCATTATTTGAAAGTATCAGGAAGGTCGGAAAAAAAATATATGTTGTGATTTCAGGAGACTGTAGTTTTTTGGCAGCCTAACAACGCCTTTCATTGAATGAGTTATTCGCCAGCCTGTGCTTAGGGCTACATCAAGAGGAAACAAACCTTAGAGATAGAACGTAGAACTACTGTATTGTGTCAAGTTTCAAGAAGCTAGCACAAACCGTGTTTGATTTAGAGTTCGAACTGCATCTGTCAATATAGGAGAAAACAGAGTGAAACCTAAAAATTCAAACTGTTACTGCAAACGGATGCTTCAACGTAGGAGAACGAAACTTGGGCATCCAAGTGGGATTGGTGTACTGATCATTACTTGAAAGTATCATGAAGATTCGATGAAAAAATGTATGCTGTGATTTCAGGAGACTGTAGTTTTTTGGCAGCCTAACAACGCCTTTCATTGAATGAGTTATTCGCCAGCCTGTGCTTAAGGCTACATCAAGAGGAAACAAACCTTAGAGATAGAACGTAGAACTACTGTATTGTGTCAAGTTTCAAGAAGCTAGCACAAACCGTGTTTGATTTAGAGTTCGAACTGCATCTGTCAATATAGGAGAAAACAGAGTGAAACCTAAAAATTCAAACTGTTACTGCAAACGGATGCTTCAACGTAGGAGAACGAAACTTGGGCATCCAAGTGGGATTGGTGTACTGATCATTACTTGAAAGTATCATGAAGATTGGATGAAAAAATGTATGTTGTGATTTCAGGAGACTGTAGTTTTTTGGCAGCCTAACAACGCCTTTCATTGAATGAGTTATTCGCCAGCCTGTGCTTAAGGCTACATCAAGAGGAAACAAACCTTAGAGATAGAACGTAGAACTACTGTATTGTGTCAAGTTTCAAGAAGCTAGCACAAACCGTGTTTGATTTAGAGTTCGAACTGCATCTGTCAATATAGGAGAAAACAGAGTGAAACCTAAAAATTCAAACTGTTATTGCAAACAAATGCTTCAACGTAGGAGAACGAAACTTGGGCATCCAAGTGGGATTGGTGTACTGATCATTACTTGAAAGTATCATGAAGATTGGATGAAAAAATGTATGTTGTGATTTCAGGAGACTGTAGTCTTTGGCAGCCTAACAACGCCTTTCATTGAATGAGTTATTCGCCAGCCTGTGCTTAAGGCTACATCAAGAGGAAACAAACCTTAGAGATAGAACGTAGAACTACTGTATTGTGTCAAGTTTCAAGAAGCTAGCACAAACCGTGTTTGATTTAGAGTTCGAACTGCATCTGTCAATATAGGAGAAAACAGAGTGAAACTTAAAATTCAAACTGTTACTGCAAACGGATGCTTCAACGTAGGAGAACGATACTTGGGCATCCAAGTGGGATTGGTGTACTGATCATTACTTGAAAGTATCATGAAGATTGGATGAAAATATGTATGTTGAGATTTCAGGAGACTCTAGTTTTTGGAAGTTTGGAAACCCCTTTCAATATAAGTGTTATTCGCGAGTCCCTGTATTAGGCTACATCAAGAGGAAACAAACCTTAGAGATAGAACGTAGAACTACTGTATTGTGTCACGTTTCAAGAAGCTAGCACAAACCGTGTTTGATTTAGAGTTCTAACTGCATCTGTCAATATAGAAGAAAACGCAGTGAAACCTAAAAATTCAAACTGTTACTGCAAACGGATGCTTCAACGTAGGAGAACGAAACTTGGACATCCAAGTTTGATTGGAGTACTGCTCATTATTTGAAAGTATCAGGAAGGTCGGAAAAAAAATATATGTTGTGATTTCAGGAGACTGTAGTTTTTTGGCAGCCTAACAACGCCTTTCATTGAATGAGTTATTCGCCAGCCTGTGCTTAAGGCTACATCAAGAGGAAACAAACCTTAGAGATAGAACGTAGAACTACTGTATTGTGTCAAGTTTCAAGAAGCTAGCACAAACCGTGTTTGATTTAGAGTTCGAACTGCATCTGTCAATATAGGAGAAAACAGAGTGAAACCTAAAAATTCAAACTGTTACTGCAAACGGATGCTTCAACGTAGGGGAACGAAACTTGGGCATCCAAGTGGGATTGGTGTACTGATCATTACTTGAAAGTATCATGAAGATTGGATGAAAAAATTGTATGTTGTGATTTCAGGAGACTGTAGTTTTTTGGCAGCCTAACAACGCCTTTCATTGAATGAGTTATTCGCCAGCCTGTGCTTAAGGCTACATCAAGAGGAAACAAACCTTAGAGATAGAACGTAGAACTACTGTATTGTGTCAAGTTTCAAGAAGCTAGCACAAACCGTGTTTGATTTAGAGTTGAACTGCATCTGTCAATATAGGAGAAAACAGAGTGAAACCTAAAAATTCAAACTGTTACTGCAAACGGATGCTTCAACGTAGGAGAATGAAACTTGGGCATCCAAGTGGGATTGGTGTACTGTTCATTACTTGAAAGTATCATGAAGATTGGATGAAAAAAATGTATGTTGAGATTTCAGGAGACTCTAGTTTTTGGAAGTTTGGCAATCCCTTTCAATATAAGTGTTATTCGCGAGTCCCTGTATTAGGCTACATCAAGAGGAAACAAACCTTAGAGATAGAACGTAGAACTACTGTATTGTGTCACGTTTCAAGAAGCTAGCACAAACCGTGTTTGATTTAGAGTTCGAACTGCATCTGTGAATATAGAAGAAAACGCAGTGAAACCTAAAAATTCAAACTGTTACTGCAAACGGATGCTTCAACGTAGGAGAACGAAACTTGGACATCCAAGTTTGATTGGAGTACTGCTCATTATTTGAAAGTATCAGGAAGGTCGGAAAAAAAATATATGTTGTGATTTCAGGAGACTGTAGTTTTTTGGCAGCCTAACAATGCCTTTCATTGAATGAGTTATTCGCCAGCCTGTGCTTAGGGCTACATCAAGAGGAAACAAACCTTAGAGATAGAACGTAGAACTACTGTATTGTGTCAAGTTTCAAGAAGCTAGCACAAACCGTGTTTGATTTAGAGTTCGAACTGCATCTGTCAATATAGGAGAAAACAGAGTGAAACCTAAAAATTCAAACTGTTACTGCAAACGGATGCTTCAACGTAGGAGAACGAAACTTGGGCATCCAAGTGGGATTCGTGTACTGATCATTACTTGAAAGTATCATGAAGATTGGATGAAAAAATGTATGCTGTGATTTCAGGAGACTGTAGTTTTTTGGCAGCCTAACAAAGCCTTTCATTGAATGAGTTATTCGCCAGCCTGTGCTTAAGGCTACATCAAGAGGAAACAAACCTTAGAGATAGAACGTAGAACTACTGTATTGTGTCAAGTTTCAAGAAGCTAGCACAAACCGTGTTTGATTTAGAGTTCGAACTGCATCTGTCAATATAGGAGAAAACAGAGTGAAACCTAAAAATTCAAACTGTTACTGCAAACGGATGCTTCAACGTAGGAGAACGATACTTGGGCATCCAAGTGGGATTGGTGTACTGATCATTACTTGAAAGTATCATGAAGATTGGATGAAAATATGTATGTTGAGATTTCAGGAGACTCTAGTTTTTGGAAGTTTGGCAACCACTTTCAATATAAGTGTTATTCGCGAGTCCCTGTATTAGGCTACATCAAGAGGAAACAAACCTTAGAGATAGAACGTAGAACTACTGTATTGTGTCACGTTTCAAGAAGCTAGCACAAACTGTGTTTGATTTAGAGTTCTAAATGCATCTGTCAATATAGAAGAAAACGCAGTGAAACCTAAAAATTCAAACTGTTACTGCAAACGGATGCTTCAACGTAGGAGAACGAAACTTGGACATCCAAGTTTGATTGGAGTACTGCTCATTATTTGAAAGTATCAGGAAGGTCGGAAAAAAAATATATGTTGTGATTTCAGGAGACTGTAGTTTTTTGGCAGCCTAACAACGCCTTTCATTGAATGAGTTATTCGCCAGCCTGTGCTTAAGGCTACATCAAGAGGAAACAAACCTTAGAGATAGAACGTAGAACTACTGTATTGTGTCAAGTTTCAAGAAGCTAGCACAAACCGTTTTTGATTTAGAGTTCAAACTGCATCTGTCAATATAGGAGAAAACAGAGTGAAACCTAAAAATTCAAACTGTTACTGCAAACGGATGCTTCAACGTAGGAGAACGAAACTTGGGCATCCAAGTGGGATTGGTGTACTGATCATTACTTGAAAGTATCATGAAGATTGGATGAAAAAATGTATGTTGTGATTTCAGGAGACTGTAGTTTTTTGGCAGCCTAACAACGCCTTTCATTGAATGAGTTATTCGCCAGCCTGTGCTTAAGGCTACATCAAGAGGAAACAAACCTTAGAGATAGAACGTAGAACTACTGTATTGTGTCAAGTTTCAAGAAGCTAGCACAAACCGTGTTTGATTTAGAGTTCGAACTGCATCTGTCAATATAGGAGAAAACAGAGTGAAACTTAAAATTCAAACTGTTACTGCAAACGGATGCTTCAACGTAGGAGAACGATACTTGGGCATCCAAGTGGGATTGGTGTACTGATCATTACTTGAAAGTATCATGAAGATTGGATGAAAATATGTATGTTGAGATTTCAGGAGACTCTAGTTTTTGGAAGGTTGCAACCCCTTTCAATATAAGTGTTATTCGCGAGTCCCTGTATTAGGCTACATCAAGAGGAAACAAACCTTAGAGATAGAACGTAGAACTACTGTATTGTGTCACGTTTCAAGAAGCTAGCACAAACCGTGTTTGATTTAGAGTTCTAACTGCATCTGTCAATATAGAAGAAAACGCAGTGAAACCTAAATATTCAAACTGTTACTGCAAAAGGATGCTTCAACGTAGGAGAACGAAACTTGGACATCCAAGTTTGATTGGAGTACTGCTCATTATTTGAAAGTATCAGGAAGGTCGGAAAAAAAATATATGTTGTGATTTCAGGAGACTGTAGTTTTTTGGCAGCCTAACAACGCCTTTCATTGAATGAGTTATTCGCCAGCCTGTGCTTAAGGCTACATCAAGAGGAAACAAACCTTAGAGATAGAACGTAGAACTACTGTATTGTGTCACGTTTCAAGTAGCTAGCACAAACCGTGTTTGATTTAGAGTTCTAACAGCATCTGTCAATATAGAAGAAAACGCAGTGAAACCTATAAATTCAAACTGTTACTGCAAACGGATGCTTCAACGTAGGAGAACGAAACTTGGACATCCAAGTTTGATTGGAGTACTGCTCATTATTTGAAAGTATCAGGAAGGTCGGAAAAAAAATATATGTTGTGATTTCAGGAGACTGTAGTTTTTTGGCAGCCTAACAACGCCTTTCATTGAATGAGTTATTCGCCAGCCTGTGCTTAAGGCTACATCAAGAGGAAACAAACCTTAGAGATAGAACGTAGAACTACTGTATTGTGTCAAGTTTCAAGAAGCTAGCACAAACCGTGTTTGATTTAGAGTTCGAACTGCATCTGTCAATATAGGAGAAAACAGAGTGAAACCTAAAAATTCAAACTGTTACTGCAAACGGATGCTTCAACGTAAGAGAACGATACTTGGGCATCCAAGTGGGATTGGTGTGCTGATCATTACTTGAAAGTATCATGAAGATTGGATGAAAATATGTATGTTGAGATTTCAGGAGACTCTAGTTTTTGGAAGTTTGGCAACCCCTTTCAATAGAAGTGTTATTCGGGAGTCCCTGTATTAGGCTACATCAAGAGGAAACAAACCTTAGAGATAGAACGTAGAACTACTGTATTGTGTCACGTTTCAAGAAGCTAGCACAAACCGTGTTTGATTTAGAGTTCGAACTGCATCTGTCAATATAGAAGAAAACGCAGTGAAACCTAAAAATTCAAACTGTTACTGCAAACGGATGCTTCAACGTAGGAGAACGAAACTTGGACATCCAAGTTTGATTGGAGTACTGCTCATTATTTGAAAGTATCAGGAAGGTCGGAAAAAAAATATATGTTGTGATTTCAGGAGACTGTAGTTTTTTGGCAGCCTAACAACGCCTTTCATTGAATGAGTTATTCGCCAGCCTGTGCTTAAGGCTACATCAAGAGGAAACAAACCTTAGAGATAGAACGTAGAACTACTGTATTGTGTCAAGTTTCAAGAAGCTAGCACAAACCGTGTTTGATTTAGAGTTCGAACTGCATCTGTCAATATAGGAGAAAACAGAGTGAAACCTAAAAATTCAAACTGTTACTGCAAACGGATGCTTCAACGTAGGAGAACGAAACTTGGGCATCCAAGTGGGATTGGTGTACTGATCATTACTTGAAAGTATCATGAAGATTGGATGAAAAAATGTATGTTGAGATTTCAGGAGACTCTAGTTTTTGGAAGTTTGGCAACCCCTTTCAATATGAGTGTTATTCGCGAGTCCCTGTATTAGGCTACATCAAGAGGAAACAAACCTTAGAGATAGAACGCAGAACTACTGTATTGTGTCACGTTTCAAGAAGCTAGCACAAACCGTGTTTGATTTAGAGTTCTAACTGCATCTGTCAATATAGAAGAAAACAGAGTGAAACCTAAAAATTCAAACTGTTACTGCAAACGGATGCTTCAACGTAGGAGAACGAAACCTGGACATCCAAGTTTGATTGGAGTACTGCTCATTATTTGAAAGTATCAGGAAGGTCGGAAAAAAAAAATATATGTTGTGATTTCAGGAGACTGTAGTTTTTTGGCAGCCTAACAACGCCTTTCATTGAATGAGTTATTCGCCAGCCTGTGCTTAAGGCTACATCAAGAGGAAACAAACCTTAGAGATAGAACGTAGAACTACTGTATTGTGTCAAGTTTCAAGAAGCTAGCACAAACCGTGTTTGATTTAGAGTTCGAACTGCATCTGTCAATATAGGAGAAAACAGAGTGAAACCTAAAAATTCAAACTGTTACTGCAAACGGATGCTTCAACGTAGGAGAACGAAACTTGGGCATCCAAGTGGGATTGGTGTACTGATCATTACTTGAAAGTATCATGAAGATTGGATGAAAAAATGTATGTTGTGATTTCAGGAGACTGTAGTTTTTTGGCAGCCTAACAACGCCTTTCATTGAATGAGTTATTCGCCAGCCTGTGCTTAAGGCTACATCAAGAGGAAATAAACCTTAGAGATAGAACGTAGAACTACTGTATTGTGTCAAGTTTCAAGAAGCTAGCACAAACCGTGTTTGATTTAGAGTTCGAACTGCATCTGTCAATATAGGAGAAAACAGAGTGAAACCTAAAAATTCAAACTGTTACTGCAAACGGATGCTTCAACGTAGGAGAACGATTCTTGGGCATCCAAGTGGGATGGCTGTACTGATCATTACTTGAAAGTATCATGAAGATTGGATGAAAAAAATGTATGTTGAGATTTCAGGAGACTCTAGTTTTTGGAAGTTTGGCAATCCGTTTCAATATAAGTGTTATTCGCGAGTCCCTGTATTAGGCTACATCAAGAGGAAACAAACCTTAGAGATAGAACGTAGAACTACTGTATTGTGTCACGTTTCAAGAAGCTAGCACAAACCGTGTTTGATTTAGAGTTCTAACTGCATCTGTCAATATAGAAGAAAACGCAGTGAAACCTAAAAATTCAAACTGTTACTGCAAACGGATGCTTCAACGTAGGAGAACGAAACTTGGATATCCAAGTTTGATTGGAGTACTGCTCATTATTTGAAAGTATCAGGAAGGTCGGAAAAAAAATATATGTTGTGATTTCAGGAGACTGTAGTTTTTTGGCAGCCAAACAACGCCTTTCATTGAATGAGTTATTCGCCAGCCTGTGCTTAAGGCTACATCAAGAGGAAACAAACCTTAGAGATAGAACGTAGAACTACTGTATTGTGTCAAGTTTCAAGAAGCTAGCACAAACCGTGTTTGATTTAGAGTTCGAACTGCATCTGTCAATATAGGAGAAAACAGAGTGAAACCTAAAAATTCAAACTGTTACTGCAAACGGATGCTTCAACGTAGGAGAACGAAACTTGGGCATCCAAGTGGGATTGGTGTACTGATCATTACTTGAAAGTATCATGAAGATTGGATGAAAAAATGTATGTTGTGATTTCAGGAGACTGTAGTTTTTTGGCAGCCTAACAACGCCTTTCATTGAATGAGTTATTCGCCAGCCTGTGCTTAAGGCTACATCAAGAGGAAACAAACCTTAGAGATAGAACGTAGAACTACTGTATTGTGTCACGTTTCAAGAAGCTAGCACAAACCGTGTTTGGTTTAGAGTTCGAACTGCATCTGTCAATATAGGAGAAAACAGAGTGAAACCTAAAAATTCAAACTGTTACTGCAAACGGATGCTTCAACGTAGGAGAACGAAACTTGGGCATCCAAGTGGGATTGGTGTACTGATCATTACTTGAAAGTATCATGAAGATTGGATGAAAAAATGTATGTTGTGATTTCAGGAGACTGTAGTTTTTTGGCAGCCTAACAACGCCTTTCATTGAATGAGTTATTCGCCAGCCTGTGCTTAAGGCTACATCAAGAGGAAACAAACCTTAGAGATAGAACGTAGAACTACTGTATTGTGTCAAGTTTCAAGAAGCTAGCACAAACCGTGTTTGATTTATAGTTCGAACTGCATCTGTCAATATAGGAGAAAACAGAGTGAAACCTAAAAATTCAAACTGTTACTGCAAACGGATGCTTCAACGTAGGAGAACGAAACTTGGGCATCCAAGTGGGATTGGTGTACTGATCATTACTTGAAAGTATCATGAAGATTGGATGAAAAAATGTATGTTGAGATTTCAGGAGACTCTAGTTTTTGGAAGTTTGGCAACCCCTTTCAATATAAGTGTTATTCGCGAGTCCCTGTATTAGGCTACATCAAGAGGAAACAAACCTTAGAGATAGAACGTAGAACTACTGTATTGTGTCACGTTTCAAGAAGCTAGCACAGACCGTGTTTGATTTGGAGTTCTAACTGCATCTGTCAATATAGAAGAAAACAGAGTGAAACCTAAAAATTCAAACTGTTACTGCAAACGGATGCTTCAACGTAGGAGAACGAAACTTGGACATCCAAGTTTGATTGGAGTACTGCTCATTATTTGAAAGTATCAGGAAGGTCGGAAAAAAATATATGTTGTGATGTCAGGAGACTGTAGTTTTTTGGCAGCCTAACAACGCCTTTCATTGAATGAGTTATTCGCCAGCCTGTGCTTAAGGCTACATCAAGAGGATACAAACCTTAGAGATAGAACGTAGAACTACTGTATTGTGTCACGTTTCAAGAAGCTAGCACAAACCGTGTTTGATTTAGAGTTCGAACTGCATCTGTCAATATAGAAGAAAACAGAGTGAAACCTAAAAATTCAAACTGTTACTGCAAACGGATGCTTCAACGTAGGAGAACGAAACTTGGACATCCAAGTTTGATTGGAGTACTGCTCATTATTTGAAAGTATCAGGAAGGTCGGAAAAAAATATATGTTGTGATGTCAGGAGACTGTAGTTTTTTGGCAGCCTAACAACGCCTTTCATTGAATGAGTTATTCGCCAGCCTGTGCTTAAGGCTACATCAAGAGGAAACAAACCTTAGAGATAGAACGTAGAACTACTGTATTGTGTCACGTTTCAAGAAGCTAGCACAAACCGTGTTTGATTTAGAGTTCGAACTGCATCTGTCAATATAGGAGAAAACAGAGTGAAACCTAAAAATTCAAACTGTTACTGCAAACGGATGCTTCAACGTAGGAGAACGAAACTTGGGCATCCAAGTGGGATTGGTGTACTGATCATTACTTGAAAGTATCATGAAGATTGGATGAAAAAATGTATGTTGTGATTTCAGGAGACTGTAGTTTTTTGGCAGCCTAACAACGCCTTTCATTGAATGAGTTATTCGCCAGCCTGTGCTTAAGGCTACATCAAGAGGAAATAAACCTTAGAGATAGAACGTAGAACTACTGTATTGTGTCAAGTTTCAAGAAGCTAGCACAAACCGTGTTTGATTTAGAGTTCGAACTGCATCTGTCAATATAGGAGAAAACAGAGTGAAACCTAAAAATTCAAACTGTTACTGCAAACGGATGCTTCAACGTAGGAGAACGATTCTTGGGCATCCAAGTGGGATTGCTGTACTGATCATTACTTGAAAGTATCATGAAGATTGGATGAAAAAAATGTATGTTGAGATTTCAGGAGACTCTAGTTTTTGGAAGTTTGGCAAT
>NW_027516918.1:0-37500 GCF_048772815.1 Callospermophilus lateralis
TCCCTCCCGGCAACCTCCTGGCCTCCGAACCACTTGCCTGCTTCCGTAAGGCTGCTTCTCTCCTTCTTCTCGGAGCACCTGCCCTCCTTTGACATCTGCTCTCTTGCTTGGCTCCCAGCGCAGCCTCCTAAGACCCTGTGGCCTCCTGGGCCTTCTCTCAGCCTCTGCCCTGCACACACCCTGAAGACGTGCACTCACTTCAAGGGGGATGTGGGAATCCACTCTTACATCCACGGGAAGTTAGATGGGAGATGAGAGAACTGTGACCGCCAGTCTCGAGGCTGCCATGGACTGGGTGACTTGCAGCCCAGAGTGAGGTGGCTGGGGTGGGAGGGGGGAAGAGAGGGAGTGAGTGTGTGTCTGTGTGTGTGTGTTTGTGAGAGAGAGAGAAAGAGAGAGAGAGAGAGAGAGCGAGAGAGACAGGGTGGTGACAGACAGAAGGGCCAAGGAAGAGACACACTGAGTGGGAGATGGAGACAGGAGGCCTCCCTCACAGGCCAGTAGAGTCACAAAGGTGAAGGAGAGATGGATGAGCAGAGAGATAGACAGAAAGACATCTGCTTCCAGAGTGTGTGTGTGTGTGTGTGTGTGTGTGAGAGAGAGAGAGAGAGAGAGAGAGAGAGACAGAGATAGAGAGAGAGAGAGAGAAAGAGAGAGAGATGGGTGAAGAGACAGACTCAGGGCTGGGACCCTCAGGAGGAAGGCGTTGGGAAGGGAGGCAGAGTTGCCAAGGGACGGACCTAGGGAGAGACGCTGGATGGACTCTCTCACTCCCAGGACCTGGGTGGCCACGCTCTGCTGGTGTGGCAAGAACGGGTGGGGAGCGGCCCCTGCGGGTGGGCCCTGTGTTCTGGGGAAAAGCAGGTGTGCGCCTCCCCACCCCCCATCCGGGAGTGTGAGTGGTGGGGGGGGTGGGGGTCGGTCAGGGTGCACAGGACTGGTCGAGGCCTGGACCAGGCTCGGCTCCGCCGGGTCGCCTGGAGTGTCCTAGCGTCCCTGGAGAGAGCCAGGCCAGTGTGGCTCACTGCAGGCGCTGGGCGCTGGGCGCCGGAGGCGAGGCGGGAGGCGGGAGGCGGGAGGCCAGCCGCAGGCCTGAAGGGACACCGGGAGCCCAGGGCTGCCCCTGCGCCCTACCCCCGCGGGCCCGGGGGTCACGGCCTGAGGCGGTCACGGACACTGTTTCCGGGCCACGCAAGAAAAGTGCGTGTGGGAAGGGGGCGCAAAAGCCTACAGCACCCGGTATTCCCAGGCGGTCTCCCATCCAAGTACTAACCAGGCCCGACCCTGCTTAGCTTCCGAGATCAGACGAGATCGGGCGCGTTCAGGGTGGTATGGCCGTAGACGGCGGAGGCTGCCCCGGAACGCCTCAAGAGCCTGCGCCGGCTTCCACCCTTCAGCCCAGGGGCAGGGGAGGGCAGGGGAGGGCAGGGCAGCGGTGGAGGGGGCCAACACAGCGGGTGTTCCCAGGGGGCCTCCCTCGCCCCGCCCCAGCACTGCCCAGCGCTCCTCAACTCAACTCCAGGCTGGCTTTCTCGCTCCGACCTGACTCGGTCCCCGCGGCGGCGCGGGGGTCCTGGGAGACTGGCCGGCTCTCCCTCTCGGGTCCTCGGCCGGGCCGGATCGGGTCGGGGTGGAGTGGGCTAGGCGGGGCTGACAGGGGCTGAGTCCCGCCTCCACCTCTGCCCCTGGGCACCTGGCTCCACCTACCGGGAGCCCCGCCCCGGCCTGGCCTGGCCTCTGCCCCTCCTCGCCGAGCCCCAAGACCCCCGACCCCCGGGCACCCGGCACCCGCACCGCCACCCCACCCAGCCCTTCGCCTGGCCGAGAATCCCCAGAGAATCCCCAGCTGCCGCCGCCCGCGCTACCCTAGCCTAGCCTAGCCGAGCAGAGCCGAGCCGGGCGCCCAGAGAGCCAGGGGCGAAGACGGGAGCAGACACCCCGGCCCCCCGCGCCCCCCACCGGACACCCCAGAGACCCTGACAGAGGCCCAGCGCCCCAGCTGGAAATGCAGTGGGACTGGGCAATGGCGAGCGGCCGGCCACACACAACACCTGTGCGGGGAGCCAACCTCAGGGAGGGCCCGAGGAGGAACACACGCAGGGACCCACAGACAACCGGGCAGCGGGTGGCGAGCCGGCTGTGGCCCGCTGGTTCCCAGTCAGTCAGTCAGTCAGTCAGTCACAGGGCCAGGCTCAGAAGTGCGCCGCTGGGGCGCGGGCCTCGCCCTGAGTTCCCCATCCACTCTGCTTTGTCCACTCTGCACAGCAGCGCTTGGCCGCCCCGCACCCCCACCGCCACCCCCACCCTACCCTACCTCACCCCCACCCCACCACACTCTACCCCACCCCCGAGTGACTCCCTTCGGACTGAGTGCCAAGGTCGGAGGGCTCTGCGCCTTGTTTGTACACCTCAAGGACCAGGACCTGTACAGCACCGCCCTGAGGAAGGGCACAGACCCCTCCGTCCATTTGTCCATGGGCTGTGCTCCCGGAAAGGACCGCCTGTGAAAGTAGCGTTCCGAGTCAAACCCCGTCAGAGCCCAGTCGACGGCCTCACCAGACCGGAAGCCCCCTCACCCGCAAGCCTTGCGGGGGGCGGGGGGGAGCAGCGGTTGCGGGGGGTCGCGCGCCCACCGGGCCTTCAGGCCCTGCCTCGCGGCCAGGCGTCTCCAGGTGGAGGGTTCGCCGCGAACAAAGGGGCCTCTGCCTCCCTGTCCCCACCGCCCGGCCTTGGCCTTCAGCTCCCCTCGGCACGTGGTCCTCCCCGGCAACCTCCTGGCCCCGAACCACTTGCCTGCTCCGAAGGCTGCTTCCTCCTCTTCTCGGAGCACCTGCCCTCCTTTGACATCTGCTCTCTTGCTTGGCTCCCAGCGCAGCCTCCTAAGACCCTGTGGCCTCCTGGGCCTTCTCTCAGCCTCTGCCCTGCACACACCCTGAAGACGTGCACTCACTTCAAGGGGGATGTGGGAATCCACTCTTACATCCACGGGAAGTTAGATGGGAGATGAGAGAACCTGTGACCGCCCAGTCTCGAGGCTGCCATGGACTGGGTGACTTGCAGCCCAGAGTGAGGTGGCTGGGGTGGGAGGGGGGAAGAGAGGAGTGAGTGTGTGTCTGTGTGTGTGTGTTTGTGAGAGAGAGAGAGAGAGAGAGAGAGAGAGAGAGAGCGCGAGAGAGACAGGGTGACAGACAGAAGGGCCAAGGAAAGAGACACACTGAGTGGGAGATGGAGACAGGAGGCCTCCTCACAGGCCAGTAGAGTCACAAAGGTGAAGGAGAGATGGATGAGCAGAGAGATAGACAGAAAGACATCTGCTTCCAGAGTGTGTGTGTGTGTGTGTGTGTGTGTGAGAGAGAGAGAGAGAGAGAGAGAGAGAGAGACAGAGATAGAGAGAGAGAGAGAGAAAGAGAGAGAGATGGGTGAAGAGACAGACTCAGGGCTGGGACCCTCAGGAGGAAGGCATTGGGAAGGGAGGCAGAGTTGCCAAGGGACGGACCTAGGGAGAGACGCTGGATGGACTCTCTCACTCCCAGGACCTGGGTGGCCACGCTCTGCTGGTGTGGCAAGAACGGGTGGGGAGCGGCCCCTGCGGGTGGGCCCTGTGTTCTGGGGAAAAGCAGGTGTGCGCCTCCCCACCCCCCATCCGGGAGTGTGAGTGGTGGGGGGGGGTGGGGGTCGGTCAGGGTGCACAGGACTGGTCGAGGCCTGGACCAGGCTCGGCTCCGCCGGGTCGCCTGGAGTGTCCTAGCGTCCCTGGAGAGAGCCAGGCCAGTGTGGCTCACTGCAGGCGCTGGGCGCTGGGCGCCGGAAGGCGGGAGGCCAGCCGCAGGCCTGAAGGGACACCGGGAGCCCAGGGCTGCCCCTGCGCCCTACCCCCGCGGGCCCGGGGGTCACGGCCTGAGGCGGTCACGGACACTGTTTCCGGGCCACGCAAGAAAAGTGCGTGTGGGAAGGGGGCGCAAAAGCCTACAGCACCCGGTATTCCCAGGCGGTCTCCCATCCAAGTACTAACCAGGCCCGACCCTGCTTAGCTTCCGAGATCAGACGAGATCGGGCGCGTTCAGGGTGGTATGGCCGTAGACGGCAGAGGCTGCCCCGGAACGCCTCAAGAGCCTGCGCCGGCTTCCACCCTTCAGCCCAGGGGCAGGGGAGGGCAGGGGAGGGCAGGGCAGCGGTGGAGGGGGCCAACACAGCGGGTGTTCCCAGGGGGCCTCCCTCGCCCCGCCCCAGCACTGCCCAGCGCTCCTCAACTCAACTCCAGGCTGGCTTTCTCGCTCCGACCTGACTCGGTCCCCGCGGCGGCGCGGGGGTCCTGGGAGACTGGCCGGCTCTCCCTCTCGGGTCCTCGGCCGGGCCGGATCGGGTCGGGGTGGAGTGGGCTAGGCGGGGCTGACAGGGGCTGAGTCCCGCCTCCACCTCTGCCCCTGGGCACCTGGCTCCACCTACCGGGAGCCCCGCCCCGGCCTGGCCTGGCCTCTGCCCCTCCTCGCCGAGCCCCAAGACCCCCGACCCCCGGGCACCCGGCACCCGCACCGCCACCCCACCCAGCCCTTCGCCTGGCCGAGAATCCCCAGAGAATCCCCAGCTGCCGCCGCCCGCGCTACCCTAGCCTAGCCTAGCCGAGCAGAGCCGAGCCGGGCGCCCAGAGAGCCAGGGGCGAAGACGGGAGCAGACACCCCGGCCCCCCGCGCCCCCCACCGGACACCCCAGAGACCCTGACAGAGGCCCAGCGCCCCAGCTGGAAATGCAGTGGGACTGGGCAATGGCGAGCGGCCGGCCACACACAACACCTGTGCGGGGAGCCAACCTCAGGGAGGGCCCGAGGAGGAACACACGCAGGGACCCACAGACAACCGGGCAGCGGGTGGCGAGCCGGCTGTGGCCCGCTGCTTCCCAGTCAGTCAGTCAGTCAGTCAGTCACAGGGCCAGGCTCAGAAGTGCGCCGCTGGGGCGCGGGCCTCGCCCTGAGTTCCCCATCCACTCTGCTTTGTCCACTCTGCACAGCAGCGCTTGGCCGCCCCGCACCCCCACCGCCACCCCCACCCTACCCTACCTCACCCCCACCCCACCACACTCTACCCCACCCCCGAGTGACTCCCTTCGGACTGAGTGCCAAGGTCGGAGGGCTCTGCGCCTTGTTTGTACACCTCAAGGACCAGGACCTGTACAGCACCGCCCTGAGGAAGGGCACAGACCCCTCCGTCCATTTGTCCATGGGCTGTGCTCCCGGAAAGGACCGCCTGTGAAAGTAGCGTTCCGAGTCAAACCCCGTCAGAGCCCAGTCGACGGCCTCACCAGACCGGAAGCCCCCTCAACCGCAAGCCTTGCGGGGGGCGGGGGGGAGCAGCGGTTGCGGGGGGTCGCGCGCCCACCGGGCCTTCAGGCCCTGCCTCGCGGCCAGGCGTCTCCAGGTGGAGGGTTCGCCGCGAACAAAGGGGCCTCTGCCTCCCTGTCCCCACCGCCCGGCCTTGGCCTTCAGCTCCCCTCGGCACGTGGTCCTCCCCGGCAACCTCCTGGCCCCGAACCACTTGCCTGCTCCGAAGGCTGCTTCCTCCTCTTCTCGGAGCACCTGCCCTCCTTTGACATCTGCTCTCTTGCTTGGCTCCCAGCGCAGCCTCCTAAGACCCTGTGGCCTCCTGGGCCTTCTCTCAGCCTCTGCCCTGCACACACCCTGAAGACGTGCACTCACTTCAAGGGGGATGTGGGAATCCACTCTTACATCCACGGGAAGTTAGATGGGAGATGAGAGAACCTGTGACCGCCCAGTCTCGAGGCTGCCATGGACTGGGTGACTTGCAGCCCAGAGTGAGGTGGCTGGGGTGGGAGGGGGGAAGAGAGGAGTGAGTGTGTGTCTGTGTGTGTGTGTTTGTGAGAGAGAGAGAAAGAGAGAGAGAGAGAGAGAGCGAGAGAGACAGGGTGACAGACAGAAGGGCCAAGGAAAGAGACACACTGAGTGGGAGATGGAGACAGGAGGCCTCCTCACAGGCCAGTAGAGTCACAAAGGTGAAGGAGAGATGGATGAGCAGAGAGATAGACAGAAAGACATCTGCTTCCAGAGTGTGTGTGTGTGTGTGTGTGTGAGAGAGAGAGAGAGAGAGAGAGAGAGACAGAGATAGAGAGAGAGAGAGAGAAAGAGAGAGAGATGGGTGAAGAGACAGACTCAGGGCTGGGACCCTCAGGAGGAAGGCGTTGGGAAGGGAGGCAGAGTTGCCAAGGGACGGACCTAGGGAGAGACGCTGGATGGACTCTCTCACTCCCAGGACCTGGGTGGCCACGCTCTGCTGGTGTGGCAAGAACGGGTGGGGAGCGGCCCCTGCGGGTGGGCCCTGTGTTCTGGGGAAAAGCAGGTGTGCGCCTCCCCACCCCCCATCCGGGAGTGTGAGTGGTGGGGGGGGGTGGGGGTCGGTCAGGGTGCACAGGACTGGTCGAGGCCTGGACCAGGCTCGGCTCCGCCGGGTCGCCTGGAGTGTCCTAGCGTCCCTGGAGAGAGCCAGGCCAGTGTGGCTCACTGCAGGCGCTGGGCGCTGGGCGCCGGAGGCGAGGCGGGAGGCGGGAGGCGGGAGGCCAGCCGCAGGCCTGAAGGGACACCGGGAGCCCAGGGCTGCCCCTGCGCCCTACCCCCGCGGGCCCGGGGGTCACGGCCTGAGGCGGTCACGGACACTGTTTCCGGGCCACGCAAGAAAAGTGCGTGTGGGAAGGGGGCGCAAAAGCCTACAGCACCCGGTATTCCCAGGCGGTCTCCCATCCAAGTACTAACCAGGCCCGACCCTGCTTAGCTTCCGAGATCAGACGAGATCGGGCGCGTTCAGGGTGGTATGGCCGTAGACGGCGGAGGCTGCCCCGGAATGCCTCAAGAGCCTGCGCCGGCTTCCACCCTTCAGCCCAGGGGCAGGGGAGGGCAGGGGAGGGCAGGGCAGCGGTGGAGGGGGCCAACACAGCGGGTGTTCCCAGGGGGCCTCCCTCGCCCCGCCCCAGCACTGCCCAGCGCTCCTCAACTCAACTCCAGGCTGGCTTTCTCGCTCCGACCTGACTCGGTCCATGCGGCGGCGCGGGGGTCCTGGGAGACTGGCCGGCTCTCCCTCTCGGGTCCTCGGCCGGGCCGGATCGGGTCGGGGTGGAGTGGGCTAGGCGGGGCTGACAGGGGCTGAGTCCCGCCTCCACCTCTGCCCCTGGGCACCTGGCTCCACCTACCGGGAGCCCCGCCCCGGCCTGGCCTGGCCTCTGCCCCTCCTCGCCGAGCCCCAAGACCCCCGACCCCCGGGCACCCGGCAACCGCACCGCCACCCCACCCAGCCCTTCGCCTGGCCGAGAATCCCCAGAGAATCCCCAGCTGCCGCCGCCCGCGCTACCCTAGCCTAGCCTAGCCGAGCAGAGCCGAGCCGGGCGCCCAGAGAGCCAGGGGCGAAGACGGGAGCAGACACCCCGGCCCCCCGCGCCCCCCACCGGACACCCCAGAGACCCTGACAGAGGCCCAGCGCCCCAGCTGGAAATGCAGTGGGACTGGGCAATGGCGAGTGGCCGGCCACACACAACACCTGTGCGGGGAGCCACCCTCAGGGAGGGCCCGAGGAGGAACACACGCAGGGACCCACAGACAACCGGGCAGCGGGTGGCGAGCCGGCTGTGGCCCGCTGGTTCCCAGTCAGTCAGTCAGTCAGTCAGTCAGTCAGTCAGTCACAGGGCCAGGCTCAGAAGTGCGCCGCTGGGGCGCGGGCCTCGCCCTGAGTTCCCCATCCACTCTGCTTTGTCCACTCTGCACAGCAGCGCTTGGCCGCCCCGCACCCCCACCGCCACCCCCACCCTACCCTACCTCACCCCCACCCCACCACACTCTACCCCACCCCCGAGTGACTCCCTTCGGACTGAGTGCCAAGGTCGGAGGGCTCTGCGCCTTGTTTGTACACCTCAAGGACCAGGACCTGTACAGCACCGCCCTGAGGAAGGGCACAGACCCCTCCGTCCATTTGTCCATGGGCTGTGCTCCCGGAAAGGACCGCCTGTGAAAGTAGCGTTCCGAGTCAAACCCCGTCAGAGCCCAGTCGACGGCCTCACCAGACCGGAAGCCCCCTCACCCGCAAGCCTTGCGGGGGGCGGGGGGGAGCAGCGGTTGCGGGGGGTCGCGCGCCCACCGGGCCTTCAGGCCCTGCCTCGCGGCCAGGCGTCTCCAGGTGGAGGGTTCGCCGCGAACAAAGGGGCCTCTGCCTCCCTGTCCCCACCGCCCGGCCTTGGCCTTCAGCTCCCCTCGGCACGTGGTCCTCCCCGGCAACCTCCTGGCCCCGAACCACTTGCCTGCTCCGAAGGCTGCTTCCTCCTCTTCTCGGAGCACCTGCCCTCCTTTGACATCTGCTCTCTTGCTTGGCTCCCAGCGCAGCCTCCTAAGACCCTGTGGCCTCCTGGGCCTTCTCTCAGCCTCTGCCCTGCACACACCCTGAAGACGTGCACTCACTTCAAGGGGGATGTGGGAATCCACTCTTACATCCACGGGAAGTTAGATGGGAGATGAGAGAACCTGTGACCGCCCAGTCTCGAGGCTGCCATGGACTGGGTGACTTGCAGCCCAGAGTGAGGTGGCTGGGGTGGGAGGGGGGAAGAGAGGAGTGAGTGTGTGTCTGTGTGTGTGTGTTTGTGAGAGAGAGAGAGAGAGAGAGAGAGAGAGCGAGAGAGACAGGGTGACAGACAGAAGGGCCAAGGAAAGAGACACACTGAGTGGGAGATGGAGACAGGAGGCCTCCTCACAGGCCAGTAGAGTCACAAAGGTGAAGGAGAGATGGATGAGCAGAGAGATAGACAGAAAGACATCTGCTTCCAGAGTGTGTGTGTGTGTGTGTGTGTGTGAGAGAGAGAGAGAGAGAGAGAGAGAGAGAGAGACAGAGATAGAGAGAGAGAGAGAGAAAGAGAGAGAGATGGGTGAAGAGACAGACTCAGGGCTGGGACCCTCAGGAGGAAGGCGTTGGGAAGGGAGGCAGAGTTGCCAAGGGACGGACCTAGGGAGAGACGCTGGATGGACTCTCTCACTCCCAGGACCTGGGTGGCCACGCTCTGCTGGTGTGGCAAGAACGGGTGGGGAGCGGCCCCTGCGGGTGGGCCCTGTGTTCTGGGGAAAAGCAGGTGTGCGCCTCCCCACCCCCCATCCGGGAGTGTGAGTGGTGGGGGGGGTGGGGGTCGGTCAGGGTGCACAGGACTGGTCGAGGCCTGGACCAGGCTCGGCTCCGCCGGGTCGCCTGGAGTGTCCTAGCGTCCCTGGAGAGAGCCAGGCCAGTGTGGCTCACTGCAGGCGCTGGGCGCTGGGCGCCGGAGGCGAGGCGGGAGGCGGGAGGCGGGAGGCCATCCGCAGGCCTGAAGGGACACCGGGAGCCCAGGGCTGCCCCTGCGCCCTACCCCCGCGGGCCCGGGGGTCACGGCCTGAGGCGGTCACGGACACTGTTTCCGGGCCACGCAAGAAAAGTGCGTGTGGGAAGGGGGCGCAAAAGCCTACAGCACCCGGTATTCCCAGGCGGTCTCCCATCCAAGTACTAACCAGGCCCGACCCTGCTTAGCTTCCGAGATCAGACGAGATCGGGCGCGTTCAGGGTGGTATGGCCGTAGACGGCGGAGGCTGCCCCGGAACGCCTCAAGAGCCTGCGCCGGCTTCCACCCTTCAGCCCAGGGGCAGGGGAGGGCAGGGGAGGGCAGGGCAGCGGTGGAGGGGGCCAACACAGCGGGTGTTCCCAGGGGGCCTCCCTCGCCCCGCCCCAGCACTGCCCAGCGCTCCTCAACTCAACTCCAGGCTGGCTTTCTCGCTCCGACCTGACTCGGTCCCCGCGGCGGCGCGGGGGTCCTGGGAGACTGGCCGGCTCTCCCTCTCGGGTCCTCGGCCGGCCGGGCCGGATCGGGTCGGGGTGGAGTGGGCTAGGCGGGGCTGACAGGGGCTGAGTCCCGCCTCCACCTCTGCCCCTGGGCACCTGGCTCCACCTACCGGGAGCCCCGCCCCGGCCTGGCCTGGCCTCTGCCCCTCCTCGCCGAGCCCCAAGACCCCCGACCCCCGGGCACCCGGCACCCGCACCGCCACCCCACCCAGCCCTTCGCCTGGCCGAGAATCCCCAGAGAATCCCCAGCTGCCGCCGCCCGCGCTACCCTAGCCTAGCCTAGCCGAGCAGAGCCGAGCCGGGCGCCCAGAGAGCCAGGGGCGAAGACGGGAGCAGACACCCCGGCCCCCCGCGCCCCCCACCGGACACCCCAGAGACCCTGACAGAGGCCCAGCGCCCCAGCTGGAAATGCAGTGGGACTGGGCAATGGCGAGCGGCCGGCCACACACAACACCTGTGCGGGGAGCCAACCTCAGGGAGGGCCCGAGGAGGAACACACGCAGGGACCCACAGACAACCGGGCAGCGGGTGGCGAGCCGGCTGTGGCCCGCTGGTTCCCAGTCAGTCAGTCAGTCAGTCAGTCACAGGGCCAGGCTCAGAAGTGCGCCGCTGGGGCGCGGGCCTCGCCCTGAGTTCCCCATCCACTCTGCTTTGTCCACTCTGCACAGCAGCGCTTGGCCGCCCCGCACCCCCACCGCCACCCCCACCCTACCCTACCTCACCCCCACCCCACCACACTCTACCCCACCCCCGAGTGACTCCCTTCGGACTGAGTGCCAAGGTCGGAGGGCTCTGCGCCTTGTTTGTACACCTCAAGGACCAGGACCTGTACAGCACCGCCCTGAGGAAGGGCACAGACCCCTCCGTCCATTTGTCCATGGGCTGTGCTCCCGGAAAGGACCGCCTGTGAAAGTAGCGTTCCGAGTCTAACCCCGTCAGAGCCCAGTCGACGGCCTCACCAGACCGGAAGCCCCCTCACCCGCAAGCCTTGCGGGGGGCGGGGGGGAGCAGCGGTTGCGGGGGGTCGCGCGCCCACCGGGCCTTCAGGCCCTGCCTCGCGGCCAGGCGTCTCCAGGTGGAGGGTTCGCCGCGAACAAAGGGGCCTCTGCCTCCCTGTCCCCACCGCCCGGCCTTGGCCTTCAGCTCCCCTCGGCACGTGGTCCTCCCCGGCAACCCCCTGGCCCCGAACCACTTGCCTGCTCCGAAGGCTGCTTCCTCCTCTTCTCGGAGCACCTGCCCTCCTTTGACATCTGCTCTCTTGCTTGGCTCCCAGCGCAGCCTCCTAAGACCCTGTGGCCTCCTGGGCCTTCTCTCAGCCTCTGCCCTGCACAAACCCTGAAGACGTGCACTCACTTCAAGGGGGATGTGGGAATCCACTCTTACATCCACGGGAAGTTAGATGGGAGATGAGAGAACCTGTGACCGCCCAGTCTCGAGGCTGCCATGGACTGGGTGACTTGCAGCCCAGAGTGAGGTGGCTGGGGTGGGAGGGGGGAAGAGAGGAGTGAGTGTGTGTCTGTGTGTGTGTGTTTGTGAGAGAGAGAGAGAGAGAGAGAGAGAGCGAGAGAGACAGGGTGACAGACAGAAGGGCCAAGGAAAGAGACACACTGAGTGGGAGATGGAGACAGGAGGCCTCCTCACAGGCCAGTAGAGTCACAAAGGTGAAGGAGAGATGGATGAGCAGAGAGATAGACAGAAAGACATCTGCTTCCAGAGTGTGTGTGTGTGTGTGTGTGTGTGTGTGTGAGAGAGAGAGAGAGAGAGAGAGAGAGAGAGACAG
This sequence comes from Callospermophilus lateralis, assembly GCF_048772815.1. NCBI lineage: Eukaryota > Metazoa > Chordata > Mammalia > Rodentia > Sciuridae > Callospermophilus > Callospermophilus lateralis. The sequence goes on from NW_027516918.1 coordinate 11,626, forward strand.
AGATAGAGAGACAGAGAGAGAAAGAGAGAGAGATGGGTGAAGAGACAGACTCAGGGCTGGGACCCTCAGGAGGAAGGCGTTGGGAAGGGAGGCAGAGTTGCCAAGGGACGGACCTAGGGAGAGACGCTGGATGGACTCTCTCACTCCCAGGACCTGGGTGGCCACGCTCTGCTGGTGTGGCAAGAACGGGTGGGGAGCGGCCCCTGCGGGTGGGCCCTGTGTTCTGGGGAAAAGCAGGTGTGCGCCTCCCCACCCCCCATCCGGGAGTGTGAGTGGTGGGGGGGGGTGGGGGTCGGTCAGGGTGCACAGGACTGGTCGAGGCCTGGACCAGGCTCGGCTCCGCCGGGTCGCCTGGAGTGTCCTAGCGTCCCTGGAGAGCGCCAGGCCAGTGTGGCTCACTGCAGGCGCTGGGCGCTGGGCGCCGGAGGCGAGGCGGGAGGCGGGAGGCGGGAGGCCAGCCGCAGGCCTGAAGGGACACCGGGAGCCCAGGGCTGCCCCTGCGCCCTACCCCCGCGGGCCCGGGGGTCACGGCCTGAGGCGGTCACGGACACTGTTTCCGGGCCACGCAAGAAAAGTGCGTGTGGGAAGGGGGCGCAAAAGCCTACAGCACCCGGTATTCCCAGGCGGTCTCCCATCCAAGTACTAACCAGGCCCGACCCTGCTTAGCTTCCGAGATCAGACGAGATCGGGCGCGTTCAGGGTGGTATGGCCGTAGACGGCGGAGGCTGCCCCGGAATGCCTCAAGAGCCTGCGCCGGCTTCCACCCTTCAGCCCAGGGGCAGGGGAGGGCAGGGGAGGGCAGGGCAGCGGTGGAGGGGGCCAACACAGCGGGTGTTCCCAGGGGGCCTCCCTCGCCCCGCCCCAGCACTGCCCAGCGCTCCTCAACTCAACTCCAGGCTGGCTTTCTCGCTCCGACCTGACTCGGTCCATGCGGCGGCGCGGGGGTCCTGGGAGACTGGCCGGCTCTCCCTCTCGGGTCCTCGGCCGGGCCGGATCGGGTCGGGGTGGAGTGGGCTAGGCGGGGCTGACAGGGGCTGAGTCCCGCCTCCACCTCTGCCCCTGGGCACCTGGCTCCACCTACCGGGAGCCCCGCCCCGGCCTGGCCTGGCCTCTGCCCCTCCTCGCCGAGCCCCAAGACCCCCGACCCCCGGGCACCCGGCAACCGCACCGCCACCCCACCCAGCCCTTCGCCTGGCCGAGAATCCCCAGAGAATCCCCAGCTGCCGCCGCCCGCGCTACCCTAGCCTAGCCTAGCCGAGCAGAGCCGAGCCGGGCGCCCAGAGAGCCAGGGGCGAAGACGGGAGCAGACACCCCGGCCCCCCGCGCCCCCCACCGGACACCCCAGAGACCCTGACAGAGGCCCAGCGCCCCAGCTGGAAATGCAGTGGGACTGGGCAATGGCGAGTGGCCGGCCACACACAACACCTGTGCGGGGAGCCACCCTCAGGGAGGGCCCGAGGAGGAACACACGCAGGGACCCACAGACAACCGGGCAGCGGGTGGCGAGCCGGCTGTGGCCCGCTGGTTCCCAGTCAGTCAGTCAGTCAGTCAGTCAGTCAGTCACAGGGCCAGGCTCAGAAGTGCGCCGCTGGGGCGCGGGCCTCGCCCTGAGTTCCCCATCCACTCTGCTTTGTCCACTCTGCACAGCAGCGCTTGGCCGCCCCGCACCCCCACCGCCACCCCCACCCTACCCTACCTCACCCCCACCCCACCACACTCTACCCCACCCCCGAGTGACTCCCTTCGGACTGAGTGCCAAGGTCGGAGGGCTCTGCGCCTTGTTTGTACACCTCAAGGACCAGGACCTGTACAGCACCGCCCTGAGGAAGGGCACAGACCCCTCTGTCCATTTGTCCATGGGCTGTGCTCCCGGAAAGGACCGCCTGTGAAAGTAGCGTTCCGAGTCAAACCCCGTCAGAGCCCAGTCGACGGCCTCACCAGACCGGAAGCCCCCTCACCCGCAAGCCTTGCGGGGGGCGGGGGGGAGCAGCGGTTGCGGGGGGTCGCGCGCCCACCGGGCCTTCAGGCCCTGCCTCGCGGCCAGGCGTCTCCAGGTGGAGGGTTCGCCGCGAACAAAGGGGCCTCTGCCTCCCTGTCCCCACCGCCCGGCCTTGGCCTTCAGCTCCCCTCGGCACGTGGTCCTCCCCGGCAACCTCCTGGCCCCGAACCACTTGCCTGCTCCGAAGGCTGCTTCCTCCTCTTCTCGGAGCACCTGCCCTCCTTTGACATCTGCTCTCTTGCTTGGCTCCCAGCGCAGCCTCCTAAGACCCTGTGGCCTCCTGGGCCTTCTCTCAGCCTCTGCCCTGCACACACCCTGAAGACGTGCACTCACTTCAAGGGGGATGTGGGAATCCACTCTTACATCCACGGGAAGTTAGATGGGAGATGAGAGAACCTGTGACCGCCCAGTCTCGAGGCTGCCATGGACTGGGTGACTTGCAGCCCAGAGTGAGGTGGCTGGGGTGGGAGGGGGGAAGAGAGGAGTGAGTGTGTGTCTGTGTGTGTGTGTTTGTGAGAGAGAGAGAGAGAGAGAGAGAGAGAGCGAGAGAGACAGGGTGACAGACAGAAGGGCCAAGGAAAGAGACACACTGAGTGGGAGATGGAGACAGGAGGCCTCCTCACAGGCCAGTAGAGTCACAAAGGTGAAGGAGAGATGGATGAGCAGAGAGATAGACAGAAAGACATCTGCTTCCAGAGTGTGTGTGTGTGTGTGTGTGTGTGAGAGAGAGAGAGAGAGAGAGAGAGAGAGAGAGAGAACAGAGATAGAGAGAGAGAGAGAGAAAGAGAGAGAGATGGGTGAAGAGACAGACTCAGGGCTGGGACCCTCAGGAGGAAGGCGTTGGGAAGGGAGGCAGAGTTGCCAAGGGACGGACCTAGGGAGAGACGCTGGATGGACTCTCTCACTCCCAGGACCTGGGTGGCCACGCTCTGCTGGTGTGGCAAGAACGGGTGGGGAGCGGCCCCTGCGGGTGGGCCCTGTGTTCTGGGGAAAAGCAGGTGTGCGCCTCCCCACCCCCCATCCGGGAGTGTGAGTGGTGGGGGGGGGTGGGGGTCGGTCAGGGTGCACAGGACTGGTGGAGGCCTGGACCAGGCTCGGCTCCGCCGGGTCGCCTGGAGTGTCCTAGCGTCCCTGGAGAGAGCCAGGCCAGTGTGGCTCACTGCAGGCGCTGGGCGCTGGGCGCCGGAGGCGAGGCGGGAGGCGGGAGGCGGGAGGCCAGCCGCAGGCCTGAAGGGACACCGGGAGGCCAGGGCTGCCCCTGCGCCCTACCCCCGCGGGCCCGGGGGTCACGGCCTGAGGCGGTCACGGACACTGTTTCCGGGCCACGCAAGAAAAGTGCGTGTGGGAAGGGGGCGCAAAAGCCTACAGCACCCGGTATTCCCAGGCGGTCTCCCATCCAAGTACTAACCAGGCCCGACCCTGCTTAGCTTCCGAGATCAGATGAGATCGGGCGCGTTCAGGGTGGTATGGCCGTAGACGGCGGAGGCTGCCCCGGAACGCCTCAAGAGCCTGCGCCGGCTTCCACCCTTCAGCCCAGGGGCAGGGGAGGGCAGGGGAGGGCAGGGCAGCGGTGGAGGGGGCCAACACAGCGGGTGTTCCCAGGGGGCCTCCCTCGCCCCGCCCCAGCACTGCCCAGCGCTCCTCAACTCAACTCCAGGCTGGCTTTCTCGCTCCGACCTGACTCGGTCCCCGCGGCGGCGCGGGGGTCCTGGGAGACTGGCCGGCTCTCCCTCTCGGGTCCTCGGCCGGGCCGGATCGGGTCGGGGTGGAGTGGGCTAGGCGGGGCTGACAGGGGCTGAGTCCCGCCTCCACCTCTGCCCCTGGGCACCTGGCTCCACCTACCGGGAGCCCCGCCCCGGCCTGGCCTGGCCTCTGCCCCTCCTCGCCGAGCCCCAAGACCCCCGACCCCCGGGCACCCGGCACCCGCACCGCCACCCCACCCAGCCCTTCGCCTGGCCGAGAATCCCCAGAGAATCCCCAGCTGCCGCCGCCCGCGCTACCCTAGCCTAGCCTAGCCGAGCAGAGCCGAGCCGGGCGCCCAGAGAGCCAGGGGCGAAGACGGGAGCAGACACCCCGGCCCCCCGCGCCCCCCACCGGACACCCCAGAGACCCTGACAGAGGCCCAGCGCCCCAGCTGGAAATGCAGTGGGACTGGGCAATGGCGAGCGGCCGGCCACACACAACACCTGTGCGGGGAGCCAACCTCAGGGAGGGCCCGAGGAGGAACACACGCAGGGACCCACAGACAACCGGGCAGCGGGTGGCGAGCCGGCTGTGGCCCGCTGGTTCCCAGTCAGTCAGTCAGTCAGTCAGTCACAGGGCCAGGCTCAGAAGTGCGCCGCTGGGGCGCGGGCCTCGCCCTGAGTTCCCCATCCACTCTGCTTTGTCCACTCTGCACAGCAGCGCTTGGCCGCCCCGCACCCCCACCGCCACCCCCACCCTACCCTACCTCACCCCCACCCCACCACACTCTACCCCACCCCCGAGTGACTCCCTTCGGACTGAGTGCCAAGGTCGGAGGGCTCTGCGCCTTGTTTGTACACCTCAAGGACCAGGACCTGTACAGCACCGCCCTGAGGAAGGGCACAGACCCCTCCGTCCATTTGTCCATGGGCTGTGCTCCCGGAAAGGACCGCCTGTGAAAGTAGCGTTCCGAGTCAAACCCCGTCAGAGCCCAGTCGACGGCCTCACCAGACCGGAAGCCCCCTCACCCGCAAGCCTTGCGGGGGGCGGGGGGGAGCAGCGGTTGCGGGGGGTCGCGCGCCCACCGGGCCTTCAGGCCCTGCCTCGCGGCCAGGCGTCTCCAGGTGGAGGGTTCGCCGCGAACAAAGGGGCCTCTGCCTCCCTGTCCCCACCGCCCGGCCTTGGCCTTCAGCTCCCCTCGGCACGTGGTCCTCCCCGGCAAGCTCCTGGCCCCGAACCACTTGCCTGCTCCGAAGGCTGCTTCCTCCTCTTCTCGGAGCACCTGCCCTCCTTTGACATCTGCTCTCTTGCTTGGCTCCCAGCGCAGCCTCCTAAGACCCTGTGGCCTCCTGGGCCTTCTCTCAGCCTCTGCCCTGCACACACCCTGAAGACGTGCACTCACTTCAAGGGGGATGTGGGAATCCACTCTTACATCCACGGGAAGTTAGATGGGAGATGAGAGAACCTGTGACCGCCCAGTCTCGAGGCTGCCATGGACTGGGTGACTTGCAGCCCAGAGTGAGGTGGCTGGGGTGGGAGGGGGGAAGAGAGGAGTGAGTGTGTGTCTGTGTGTGTGTGTTTGTGAGAGAGAGAGAGAGAGAGAGAGAGAGAGCGAGAGAGACAGGGTGACAGACAGAAGGGCCAAGGAAAGAGACACACTGAGTGGGAGATGGAGACAGGAGGCCTCCTCACAGGCCAGTAGAGTCACAAAGGTGAAGGAGAGATGGATGAGCAGAGAGATAGACAGAAAGACATCTGCTTCCAGAGTGTGTGTGTGTGTGTGTGTGTGTGTGTGAGAGAGAGAGAGAGAGAGAGAGAGAGAGAGAGAGACAGAGATAGAGAGAGAGAGAGAGAAAGAGAGAGAGATGGGTGAAGAGACAGACTCAGGGCTGGGACCCTCAGGAGGAAGGCGTTGGGAAGGGAGGCAGAGTTGCCAAGGGACGGACCTAGGGAGAGACGCTGGATGGACTCTCTCACTCCCAGGACCTGGGTGGCCACGCTCTGCTGGTGTGGCAAGAACGGGTGGGGAGCGGCCCCTGCGGGTGGGCCCTGTGTTCTGGGGAAAAGCAGGTGTGCGCCTCCCCACCCCCCATCCGGGAGTGTGAGTGGTGGGGGGGGGTGGGGGTCGGTCAGGGTGCACAGGACTGGTCGAGGCCTGGACCAGGCTCGGCTCCGCCGGGTCGCCTGGAGTGTCCTAGCGTCCCTGGAGAGAGCCAGGCCAGTGTGGCTCACTGCAGGCGCTGGGCGCTGGGCGCCGGAGGCGAGGCGGGAGGCGGGAGGCGGGAGGCCAGCCGCAGGCCTGAAGGGACACCGGGAGGCCAGGGCTGCCCCTGCGCCCTACCCCCGCGGGCCCGGGGGTCACGGCCTGAGGCGGTCACGGACACTGTTTCCGGGCCACGCAAGAAAAGTGCGTGTGGGAAGGGGGCGCAAAAGCCTACAGCACCCGGTATTCCCAGGCGGTCTCCCATCCAAGTACTAACCAGGCCCGACCCTGCTTAGCTTCCGAGATCAGATGAGATCGGGCGCGTTCAGGGTGGTATGGCCGTAGACGGCGGAGGCTGCCCCGGAACGCCTCAAGAGCCTGCGCCGGCTTCCACCCTTCAGCCCAGGGGCAGGGGAGGGCAGGGGAGGGCAGGGCAGCGGTGGAGGGGGCCAACACAGCGGGTGTTCCCAGGGGGCCTCCCTCGCCCCGCCCCAGCACTGCCCAGCGCTCCTCAACTCAACTCCAGGCTGGCTTTCTCGCTCCGACCTGACTCGGTCCCCGCGGCGGCGCGGGGGTCCTGGGAGACTGGCCGGCTCTCCCTCTCGGGTCCTCGGCCGGGCCGGATCGGGTCGGGGTGGAGTGGGCTAGGCGGGGCTGACAGGGGCTGAGTCCCGCCTCCACCTCTGCCCCTGGGCACCTGGCTCCACCTACCGGGAGCCCCGCCCCGGCCTGGCCTGGCCTCTGCCCCTCCTCGCCGAGCCCCAAGACCCCCGACCCCCGGGCACCCGGCACCCGCACCGCCACCCCACCCAGCCCTTCGCCTGGCCGAGAATCCCCAGAGAATCCCCAGCTGCCGCCGCCCGCGCTACCCTAGCCTAGCCTAGCCGAGCAGAGCCGAGCCGGGCGCCCAGAGAGCCAGGGGCGAAGACGGGAGCAGACACCCCGGCCCCCCGCGCCCCCCACCGGACACCCCAGAGACCCTGACAGAGGCCCAGCGCCCCAGCTGGAAATGCAGTGGGACTGGGCAATGGCGAGCGGCCGGCCACACACAACACCTGTGCGGGGAGCCAACCTCAGGGAGGGCCCGAGGAGGAACACACGCAGGGACCCACAGACAACCGGGCAGCGGGTGGCGAGCCGGCTGTGGCCCGCTGGTTCCCAGTCAGTCAGTCAGTCAGTCAGTCACAGGGCCAGGCTCAGAAGTGCGCCGCTGGGGCGCGGGCCTCGCCCTGAGTTCCCCATCCACTCTGCTTTGTCCACTCTGCACAGCAGCGCTTGGCCGCCCCGCACCCCCACCGCCACCCCCACCCTACCCTACCTCACCCCCACCCCACCACACTCTACCCCACCCCCGAGTGACTCCCTTCGGACTGAGTGCCAAGGTCGGAGGGCTCTGCGCCTTGTTTGTACACCTCAAGGACCAGGACCTGTACAGCACCGCCCTGAGGAAGGGCACAGACCCCTCCGTCCATTTGTCCATGGGCTGTGCTCCCGGAAAGGACCGCCTGTGAAAGTAGCGTTCCGAGTCAAACCCCGTCAGAGCCCAGTCGACGGCCTCACCAGACCGGAAGCCCCCTCACCCGCAAGCCTTGCGGGGGGCGGGGGGGAGCAGCGGTTGCGGGGGGTCGCGCGCCCACCGGGCCTTCAGGCCCTGCCTCGCGGCCAGGCGTCTCCAGGTGGAGGGTTCGCCGCGAACAAAGGGGCCTCTGCCTCCCTGTCCCCACCGCCCGGCCTTGGCCTTCAGCTCCCCTCGGCACGTGGTCCTCCCCGGCAACCTCCTGGCCCCGAACCACTTGCCTGCTCCGAAGGCTGCTTCCTCCTCTTCTCGGAGCACCTGCCCTCCTTTGACATCTGCTCTCTTGCTTGGCTCCCAGCGCAGCCTCCTAAGACCCTGTGGCCTCCTGGGCCTTCTCTCAGCCTCTGCCCTGCACACACCCTGAAGACGTGCACTCACTTCAAGGGGGATGTGGGAATCCACTCTTACATCCACGGGAAGTTAGATGGGAGATGAGAGAACCTGTGACCGCCCAGTCTCGAGGCTGCCATGGACTGGGTGACTTGCAGCCCAGAGTGAGGTGGCTGGGGTGGGAGGGGGGAAGAGAGGAGTGAGTGTGTGTCTGTGTGTGTGTGTTTGTGAGAGAGAGAGAGAGAGAGAGAGAGAGAGCGAGAGAGACAGGGTGACAGACAGAAGGGCCAAGGAAAGAGACACACTGAGTGGGAGATGGAGACAGGAGGCCTCCTCACAGGCCAGTAGAGTCACAAAGGTGAAGGAGAGATGGATGAGCAGAGAGATAGACAGAAAGACATCTGCTTCCAGAGTGTGTGTGTGTGTGTGTGTGTGTGTGAGAGAGAGAGAGAGAGAGAGAGAGAGAGAGACAGAGATAGAGAGAGAGAGAGAGAAAGAGAGAGAGATGGGTGAAGAGACAGACTCAGGGCTGGGACCCTCAGGAGGAAGGCGTTGGGAAGGGAGGCAGAGTTGCCAAGGGACGGACCTAGGGAGAGACGCTGGATGGACTCTCTCACTCCCAGGACCTGGGTGGCCACGCTCTGCTGGTGTGGCAAGAACGGGTGGGGAGCGGCCCCTGCGGGTGGGCCCTGTGTTCTGGGGAAAAGCAGGTGTGCGCCTCCCCACCCCCCATCCGGGAGTGTGAGTGGTGGGGGGGGGTGGGGGTCGGTCAGGGTGCACAGGACTGGTCGAGGCCTGGACCAGGCTCGGCTCCGCCGGGTCGCCTGGAGTGTCCTAGCGTCCCTGGAGAGAGCCAGGCCAGTGTGGCTCACTGCAGGCGCTGGGCGCTGGGCGCCGGAGGCGAGGCGGGAGGCCAGCCGCAGGCCTGAAGGGACACCGGGAGCCCAGGGCTGCCCCTGCGCCCTACCCGCGCGGGCCCGGGGGTCACGGCCTGAGGCGGTCACGGACACTGTTTCCGGGCCACGCAAGAAAAGTGCGTGTGGGAAGGGGGCGCAAAAGCCTACAGCACCCGGTATTCCCAGGCGGTCTCCCATCCAAGTACTAACCAGGCCCGACCCTGCTTAGCTTCCAGATCAGACGAGATCGGGCGCGTTCAGGGTGGTATGGCCGTAGACGGCGGAGGCTGCCCCGGAACGCCTCAAGAGCCTGCGCCGGCTTCCACCCTTCAGCCCAGGGGCAGGGGAGGGCAGGGGAGGGCAGGGCAGCGGTGGAGGGGGCCAACACAGCGGGTGTTCCCAGGGGGCCTCCCTCGCCCCGCCCCAGCACTGCCCAGCGCTCCTCAACTCAACTCCAGGCTGGCTTTCTCGCTCCGACCTGACTCGGTCCCCGCGGCGGCGCGGGGGTCCTGGGAGACTGGCCGGCTCTCCCTCTCGGGTCCTCGGCCGGGCCGGATCGGGTCGGGGTGGAGTGGGCTAGGCGGGGCTGACAGGGGCTGAGTCCCGCCTCCACCTCTGCCCCTGGGCACCTGGCTCCACCTACCGGGAGCCCCGCCCCGGCCTGGCCTGGCCTCTGCCCCTCCTCGCCGAGCCCCAAGACCCCCGACCCCCGGGCACCCGGCACCCGCACCGCCACCCCACCCAGCCCTTCGCCTGGCCGAGAATCCCCAGAGAATCCCCAGCTGCCGCCGCCCGCGCTACCCTAGCCTAGCCTAGCCGAGCAGAGCCGAGCCGGGCGCCCAGAGAGCCAGGGGCGAAGACGGGAGCAGACACCCCGGCCCCCCGCGCCCCCCACCGGACACCCCAGAGACCCTGACAGAGGCCCAGCGCCCCAGCTGGAAATGCAGTGGGACTGGGCAATGGCGAGCGGCCGGCCACACACAACACCTGTGCGGGGAGCCAACCTCAGGGAGGGCCCGAGGAGGAACACACGCAGGGACCCACAGACAACCGGGCAGCGGGTGGCGAGCCGGCTGTGGCCCGCTGGTTCCCAGTCAGTCAGTCAGTCAGTCAGTCACAGGGCCAGGCTCAGAAGTGCGCCGCTGGGGCGCGGGCCTCGCCCTGAGTTCCCCATCCACTCTGCTTTGTCCACTCTGCACAGCAGCGCTTGGCCGCCCCGCACCCCCACCGCCACCCCCACCCTACCCTACCTCACCCCCACCCCACCACACTCTACCCCACCCCCGAGTGACTCCCTTCGGACTGAGTGCCAAGGTCGGAGGGCTCTGCGCCTTGTTTGTACACCTCAAGGACCAGGACCTGTACAGCACCGCCCTGAGGAAGGGCACAGACCCCTCCGTCCATTTGTCCATGGGCTGTGCTCCCGGAAAGGACCGCCTGTGAAAGTAGCGTTCCGAGTCAAACCCCGTCAGAGCCCAGTCGACGGCCTCACCAGACCGGAAGCCCCCTCACCCGCAAGCCTTGCGGGGGGCGGGGGGGAGCAGCGGTTGCGGGGGGTCGCGCGCCCACCGGGCCTTCAGGCCCTGCCTCGCGGCCAGGCGTCTCCAGGTGGAGGGTTCGCCGCGAACAAAGGGGCCTCTGCCTCCCTGTCCCCACCGCCCGGCCTTGGCCTTCAGCTCCCCTCGGCACGTGGTCCTCCCCGGCAACCTCCTGGCCCCGAACCACTTGCCTGCTCCGAAGGCTGCTTCCTCCTCTTCTCGGAGCACCTGCCCTCCTTTGACATCTGCTCTCTTGCTTGGCTCCCAGCGCAGCCTCCTAAGACCCTGTGGCCTCCTGGGCCTTCTCTCAGCCTCTGCCCTGCACACACCCTGAAGACGTGCACTCACTTCAAGGGGGATGTGGGAATCCACTCTTACATCCACGGGAAGTTAGATGGGAGATGAGAGAACCTGTGACCGCCCAGTCTCGAGGCTGCCATGGACTGGGTGACTTGCAGCCCAGAGTGAGGTGGCTGGGGTGGGAGGGGGGAAGAGAGGAGTGAGTGTGTGTCTGTGTGTGTGTGTTTGTGAGAGAGAGAGAAAGAGAGAGAGAGAGAGAGAGCGAGAGAGACAGGGTGACAGACAGAAGGGCCAAGGAAAGAGACACACTGAGTGGGAGATGGAGACAGGAGGCCTCCTCACAGGCCAGTAGAGTCACAAAGGTGAAGGAGAGATGGATGAGCAGAGAGATAGACAGAAAGACATCTGCTTCCAGAGTGTGTGTGTGTGTGTGTGTGTGTGAGAGAGAGAGAGAGAGAGAGAGAGACAGAGATAGAGAGAGAGAGAGAGAAAGAGAGAGAGATGGGTGAAGAGACAGACTCAGGGCTGGGACCCTCAGGAGGAAGGCGTTGGGAAGGGAGGCAGAGTTGCCAAGGGACGGACCTAGGGAGAGACGCTGGATGGACTCTCTCACTCCCAGGACCTGGGTGGCCACGCTCTGCTGGTGTGGCAAGAACGGGTGGGGAGCGGCCCCTGCGGGTGGGCCCTGTGTTCTGGGGAAAAGCAGGTGTGCGCCTCCCCACCCCCCATCCGGGAGTGTGAGTGGTGGGGGGGGGTGGGGGTCGGTCAGGGTGCACAGGACTGGTCGAGGCCTGGACCAGGCTCTGCTCCGCCGGGTCGCCTGGAGTGTCCTAGCGTCCCTGGAGAGAGCCAGGCCAGTGTGCCTCACTGCAGGCGCTGGGCGCTGGGCGCCGGAGGCGAGGCGGGAGGCGGGAGGCGGGAGGCCAGCTGCAGGCCTGAAGGGACACCAGGAGCCCAGGGCTGCCCCTGCGCCCTACCCCCGCGGGCCCGGGGGTCACGGCCTGAGGCGGTCACGGACACTGTTTCCGGGCCACGCAAGAAAAGTGCGTGTGGGAAGGGGGCGCAAAAGCCTACAGCACCCGGTATTCCCAGGCGGTCTCCCATCCAAGTACTAACCAGGCCCGACCCTGCTTAGCTTCCGAGATCAGACGAGATCGGGCGCGTTCAGGGTGGTATGGCCGTAGACGGCGGAGGCTGCCCCGGAACGCCTCAAGAGCCTGCGCCGGCTTCCACCCTTCAGCCCAGGGGCAGGGGAGGGCAGGGGAGGGCAGGGCAGCGGTGGAGGGGGCCAACACAGCGGGTGTTCCCAGGGGGCCTCCCTCGCCCCGCCCCAGCACTGCCCAGCGCTCCTCAACTCAACTCCAGGCTGGCTTTCTCGCTCCGACCTGACTCGGTCCCCGCGGCGGCGCGGGGGTCCTGGGAGACTGGCCGGCTCTCCCTCTCGGGTCCTCGGCCGGGCCGGATCGGGTCGAGGTGGAGTGGGCTAGGCGGGGCTGACAGGGGCTGAGTCCCGCCTCCACCTCTGCCCCTGGGCACCTGGCTCCACCTACCGGGAGCCCCGCCCCGGCCTGGCCTGGCCTCTGCCCCTCCTCGCCGAGCCCCAAGACCCCCGACCCCCGGGCACCCGGCACCCGCACCGCCACCCCACCCAGCCCTTCGCCTGGCCGAGAATCCCCAGAGAATCCCCAGCTGCCGCCGCCCGCGCTACCCTAGCCTAGCCTAGCCGAGCAGAGCCGAGCCGGGCGCCCAGAGAGCCAGGGGCGAAGACGGGAGCAGACACCCCGGCCCCCCGCGCCCCCCACCGGACACCCCAGAGACCCTGACAGAGGCCCAGCGCCCCAGCTGGAAATGCAGTGGGACTGGGCAATGGCGAGCGGCCGGCCACACACAACACCTGTGCGGGGAGCCAACCTCAGGGAGGGCCCGAGGAGGAACACACGCAGGGACCCACAGACAACCGGGCAGCGGGTGGCGAGCCGGCTGTGGCCCGCTGGTTCCCAGTCAGTCAGTCAGTCAGTCAGTCACAGGGCCAGGCTCAGAAGTGCGCCGCTGGGGCGCGGGCCTCGCCCTGAGTTCCCCATCCACTCTGCTTTGTCCACTCTGCACAGCAGCGCTTGGCCGCCCCGCACCCCCACCGCCACCCCCACCCTACCCTACCTCACCCCCACCCCACCACACTCTACCCCACCCCCGAGTGACTCCCTTCGGACTGAGTGCCAAGGTCGGAGGGCTCTGCGCCTTGTTTGTACACCTCAAGGACCAGGACCTGTACAGCACCGCCCTGAGGAAGGGCACAGACCCCTCCGTCCATTTGTCCATGGGCTGTGCTCCCGGAAAGGACCGCCTGTGAAAGTAGCGTTCCGAGTCAAACCCCGTCAGAGCCCAGTCGACGGCCTCACCAGACCGGAAGCCCCCTCACCCGCAAGCCTTGCGGGGGGCGGGGGGGAGCAGCGGTTGCGGGGGGTCGCGCGCCCACCGGGCCTTCAGGCCCTGCCTCGCGGCCAGGCGTCTCCAGGTGGAGGGTTCGCCGCGAACAAAGGGGCCTCTGCCTCCCTGTCCCCACCGCCCGGCCTTGGCCTTCAGCTCCCCTCGGCACGTGGTCCTCCCCGGCAACCTCCTGGCCCCGAACCACTTGCCTGCTCCGAAGGCTGCTTCCTCCTCTTCTCGGAGCACCTGCCCTCCTTTGACATCTGCTCTCTTGCTTGGCTCCCAGCGCAGCCTCCTAAGACCCTGTGGCCTCCTGGGCCTTCTCTCAGCCTCTGCCCTGCACACACCCTGAAGACGTGCACTCACTTCAAGGGGGATGTGGGAATCCACTCTTACATCCACGGGAAGTTAGATGGGAGATGAGAGAACCTGTGACCGCCCAGTCTCGAGGCTGCCATGGACTGGGTGACTTGCAGCCCAGAGTGAGGTGGCTGGGGTGGGAGGGGGGAAGAGAGGAGTGAGTGTGTGTCTGTGTGTGTGTGTTTGTGAGAGAGAGAGAGAGAGAGAGAGAGAGAGAGAGAGAGAGCGCGAGAGAGACAGGGTGACAGACAGAAGGGCCAAGGAAAGAGACACACTGAGTGGGAGATGGAGACAGGAGGCCTCCTCACAGGCCAGTAGAGTCACAAAGGTGAAGGAGAGATGGATGAGCAGAGAGATAGACAGAAAGACATCTGCTTCCAGAGTGTGTGTGTGTGTGTGTGTGTGTGTGAGAGAGAGAGAGAGAGAGAGAGACAGAGATAGAGAGAGAGAGAGAGAAAGAGAGAGAGATGGGTGAAGAGACAGACTCAGGGCTGGGACCCTCAGGAGGAAGGCGTTGGGAAGGGAGGCAGAGTTGCCAAGGGACGGACCTAGGGAGAGACGCTGGATGGACTCTCTCACTCCCAGGACCTGGGTGGCCACGCTCTGCTGGTGTGGCAAGAACGGGTGGGGAGCGGCCCCTGCGGGTGGGCCCTGTGTTCTGGGGAAAAGCAGGTGTGCGCCTCCCCACCCCCCATCCGGGAGTGTGAGTGGTGGGGGGGGGTGGGGGTCGGTCAGGGTGCACAGGACTGGTCGAGGCCTGGACCAGGCTCGGCTCCGCCGGGTCGCCTGGAGTGTCCTAGCGTCCCTGGAGAGAGCCAGGCCAGTGTGGCTCACTGCAGGCGCTGGGCGCTGGGCGCCGGAGGCGAGGCGGGAGGCGGGAGGCGGGAGGCCAGCCGCAGGCCTGAAGGGACACCGGGAGCCCAGGGCTGCCCCTGCGCCCTACCCCGGCGGGCCCGGGGGTCACGGCCTGAGGCGGTCACGGACACTGTTTCCGGGCCACGCAAGAAAAGTGCGTGTGGGAAGGGGGCGCAAAAGCCTACAGCACCCGGTATTCCCAGGCGGTCTCCCATCCAAGTACTAACCAGGCCCGACCCTGCTTAGCTTCCGAGATCAGACGAGATCGGGCGCGTTCAGGGTGGTATGGCCGTAGACGGCAGAGGCTGCCCCGGAACGCCTCAAGAGCCTGCACCGGCTTCCACCCTTCAGCCCAGGGGCAGGCAGCGGTGGAGGGGGCCAACACAGCGGGTGTTCCCAGGGGGCCTCCCTCGCCCCGCCCCAGCACTGCCCAGCGCTCCTCAACTCAACTCCAGGCTGGCTTTCTCGCTCCGACCTGACTCGGTCCCCGCGGCGGCGCGGGGGTCCTGGGAGACTGGCCGGCTCTCCCTCTCGGGTCCTTGGCGGGGCCGGATCGGGTCGGGGTGGAGTGGGCTAGGCGGGGCTGACAGGGGCTGAGTCCCGCCTCCACCTCTGCCCCTGGGCACCTGGCTCCACCTACCGGGAGCCCCGCCCCGGCCTGGCCTGGCCTCTGCCCCTCCTCGCCGAGCCCCACGACCCCCGACCCCCGGGCACCCGGCACCCGCACCGCCACCCCACCCAGCCCTTCGCCTGCCGAGAATCCCCAGAGAATCCCCAGCTGCCGCCGCCCGCGCTACCCTAGCCTAGCCTAGCCGAGCAGAGCCGAGCCGGGCGCCCAGAGAGCCAGGGGCGAAGACGGGAGCAGACACCCCGGCCCCCCGCGCCCCCCACCGGACACCCCAGAGACCCTGACAGAGGCCCAGCGCCCCAGCTGGAAATGCAGTGGGACTGGGCAATGGCGAGCGGCCGGCCACACACAACACCTGTGCGGGGAGCCAACCTCAGGGAGGGCCCGAGGAGGAACACACGCAGGGACCCACAGACAACCGGGCAGCGGGTGGCGAGCCGGCTGTGGCCCGCTGGTTCCCAGTCAGTCAGTCAGTCAGTCAGTCACAGGGCCAGGCTCAGAAGTGCGCCGCTGGGGCGCGGGCCTCGCCCTGAGTTCCCCATCCACTCTGCTTTGTCCACTCTGCACAGCAGCGCTTGGCCGCCCCGCACCCCCACCGCCACCCCCACCCTACCCTACCTCACCCCCACCCCACCACACTCTACCCCACCCCCGAGTGACTCCCTTCGGACTGAGTGCCAAGGTCGGAGGGCTCTGCGCCTTGTTTGTACACCTCAAGGACCAGGACCTGTACAGCACCGCCCTGAGGAAGGGCACAGACCCCTCCGTCCATTTGTCCATGGGCTGTGCTCCCGGAAAGGACCGCCTGTGAAAGTAGCGTTCCGAGTCAAACCCCGTCAGAGCCCAGTCGACGGCCTCACCAGACCGGAAGCCCCCTCACCCGCAAGCCTTGCGGGGGGCGGGGGGGAGCAGCGGTTGCGGGGGGTCGCGCGCCCACCGGGCCTTCAGGCCCTGCCTCGCGGCCAGGCGTCTCCAGGTGGAGGGTTCGCCGCGAACAAAGGGGCCTCTGCCTCCCTGTCCCCACCGCCCGGCCTTGGCCTTCAGCTCCCCTCGGCACGTGGTCCTCCCCGGCAACCTCCTGGCCCCGAACCACTTGCCTGCTCCGAAGGCTGCTTCCTCCTCTTCTCGGAGCACCTGCCCTCCTTTGACATCTGCTCTCTTGCTTGGCTCCCAGCGCAGCCTCCTAAGACCCTGTGGCCTCCTGGGCCTTCTCTCAGCCTCTGCCCTGCACACACCCTGAAGACGTGCACTCACTTCAAGGGGGATGTGGGAATCCACTCTTACATCCACGGGAAGTTAGATGGGAGATGAGAGAACCTGTGACCGCCCAGTCTCGAGGCTGCCATGGACTGGGTGACTTGCAGCCCAGAGTGAGGTGGCTGGGGTGGGAGGGGGGAAGAGAGGAGTGAGTGTGTGTCTGTGTGTGTGTGTTTGTGAGAGAGAGAGAGAGAGAGAGAGAGAGAGAGAGCGAGAGAGACAGGGTGACAGACAGAAGGGCCAAGGAAAGAGACACACTGAGTGGGAGATGGAGACAGGAGGCCTCCTCACAGGCCAGTAGAGTCACAAAGGTGAAGGAGAGATGGATGAGCAGAGAGATAGACAGAAAGACATCTGCTTCCAGAGTGTGTGTGTGTGTGTGTGTGTGTGTGAGAGAGAGAGAGAGAGAGAGAGAGAGAGACAGAGATAGAGAGAGAGAGAGAGAAAGAGAGAGAGATGGGTGAAGAGACAGACTCAGGGCTGGGACCCTCAGGAGGAAGGCGTTGGGAAGGGAGGCAGAGTTGCCAAGGGACGGACCTAGGGAGAGACGCTGGATGGACTCTCTCACTCCCAGGACCTGGGTGGCCACGCTCTGCTGGTGTGGCAAGAACGGGTGGGGAGCGGCCCCTGCGGGTGGGCCCTGTGTTCTGGGGAAAAGCAGGTGTGCGCCTCCCCACCCCCCATCCGGGAGTGTGAGTGGTGGGGGGGGGTGGGGGTCGGTCAGGGTGCACAGGACTGGTGGAGGCCTGGACCAGGCTCGGCTCCGCCGGGTCGCCTGGAGTGTCCTAGCGTCCCTGGAGAGAGCCAGGCCAGTGTGGCTCACTGCAGGCGCTGGGCGCTGGGCGCCGGAAGGCGGGAGGCCAGCCGCAGGCCTGAAGGGACACCGGGAGCCCAGGGCTGCCCCTGCGCCCTACCCCCGCGGGCCCGGGGGTCACGGCCTGAGGCGGTCACGGACACTGTTTCCGGGCCTCGCAAGAAAAGTGCGTGTGGGAAGGGGGCGCAAAAGCCTACAGCACCCGGTATTCCCAGGCGGTCTCCCATCCAAGTACTAACCAGGCCCGACCCTGCTTAGCTTCCGAGATCAGACGAGATCGGGCGCGTTCAGGGTGGTATGGCCGTAGACGGCGGAGGCTGCCCCGGAACGCCTCAAGAGCCTGCGCCGGCTTCCACCCTTCAGCCCAGGGGCAGGGGAGGGCAGGGGAGGGCAGGGCAGCGGTGGAGGGGGCCAACACAGCGGGTGTTCCCAGGGGGCCTCCCTCGCCCCGCCCCAGCACTGCCCAGCGCTCCTCAACTCAACTCCAGGCTGGCTTTCTCGCTCCGACCTGACTCGGTCCCCGCGGCGGCGCGGGGGTCCTGGGAGACTGGCCGGCTCTCCCTCTCGGGTCCTCGGCCGGGCCGGATCGGGTCGGGGTGGAGTGGGCTAGGCGGGGCTGACAGGGGCTGAGTCCCGCCTCCACCTCTGCCCCTGGGCACCTGGCTCCACCTACCGGGAGCCCCGCCCCGGCCTGGCCTGGCCTCTGCCCCTCCTCGCCGAGCCCCAAGACCCCCGACCCCCGGGCACCCGGCACCCGCACCGCCACCCCACCCAGCCCTTCGCCTGGCCGAGAATCCCCAGAGAATCCCCAGCTGCCGCCGCCCGCGCTACCCTAGCCTAGCCTAGCCGAGCAGAGCCGAGCCGGGCGCCCAGAGAGCCAGGGGCGAAGACGGGAGCAGACACCCCGGCCCCCCGCGCCCCCCACCGGACACCCCAGAGACCCTGACAGAGGCCCAGCGCCCCAGCTGGAAATGCAGTGGGACTGGGCAATGGCGAGCGGCCGGCCACACACAACACCTGTGCGGGGAGCCAACCTCAGGGAGGGCCCGAGGAGGAACACACGCAGGGACCCACAGACAACCGGGCAGCGGGTGGCGAGCCGGCTGTGGCCCGCTGGTTCCCAGTCAGTCAGTCAGTCAGTCAGTCACAGGGCCAGGCTCAGAAGTGCGCCGCTGGGGCGCGGGCCTCGCCCTGAGTTCCCCATCCACTCTGCTTTGTCCACTCTGCACAGCAGCGCTTGGCCGCCCCGCACCCCCACCGCCACCCCCACCCTACCCTACCTCACCCCCACCCCACCACACTCTACCCCACCCCCGAGTGACTCCCTTCGGACTGAGTGCCAAGGTCGGAGGGCTCTGCGCCTTGTTTGTACACCTCAAGGACCAGGACCTGTACAGCACCGCCCTGAGGAAGGGCACAGACCCCTCCGTCCATTTGTCCATGGGCTGTGCTCCCGGAAAGGACCGCCTGTGAAAGTAGCGTTCCGAGTCAAACCCCGTCAGAGCCCAGTCGACGGCCTCACCAGACCGGAAGCCCCCTCACCCGCAAGCCTTGCGGGGGGCGGGGGGGAGCAGCGGTTGCGGGGGGTCGCGCGCCCACCGGGCCTTCAGGCCCTGCCTCGCGGCCAGGCGTCTCCAGGTGGAGGGTTCGCCGCGAACAAAGGGGCCTCTGCCTCCCTGTCCCCACCGCCCGGCCTTGGCCTTCAGCTCCCCTCGGCACGTGGTCCTCCCCGGCAACCTCCTGGCCCCGAACCACTTGCCTGCTCCGAAGGCTGCTTCCTCCTCTTCTCGGAGCACCTGCCCTCCTTTGACATCTGCTCTCTTGCTTGGCTCCCAGCGCAGCCTCCTAAGACCCTGTGGCCTCCTGGGCCTTCTCTCAGCCTCTGCCCTGCACACACCCTGAAGACGTGCACTCACTTCAAGGGGGATGTGGGAATCCACTCTTACATCCACGGGAAGTTAGATGGGAGATGAGAGAACCTGTGACCGCCCAGTCTCGAGGCTGCCATGGACTGGGTGACTTGCAGCCCAGAGTGAGGTGGCTGGGGTGGGAGGGGGGAAGAGAGGAGTGAGTGTGTGTCTGTGTGTGTGTGTTTGTGAGAGAGAGAGAGAGAGAGAGAGAGAGAGAGAGCGCGAGAGAGACAGGGTGACAGACAGAAGGGCCAAGGAAAGAGACACACTGAGTGGGAGATGGAGACAGGAGGCCTCCTCACAGGCCAGTAGAGTCACAAAGGTGAAGGAGAGATGGATGAGCAGAGAGATAGACAGAAAGACATCTGCTTCCAGAGTGTGTGTGTGTGTGTGTGTGTGTGTGAGAGAGAGAGAGAGAGAGAGAGAGAGAGAGACAGAGATAGAGAGAGAGAGAGAGAAAGAGAGAGAGATGGGTGAAGAGACAGACTCAGGGCTGGGACCCTCAGGAGGAAGGCATTGGGAAGGGAGGCAGAGTTGCCAAGGGACGGACCTAGGGAGAGACGCTGGATGGACTCTCTCACTCCCAGGACCTGGGTGGCCACGCTCTGCTGGTGTGGCAAGAACGGGTGGGGAGCGGCCCCTGCGGGTGGGCCCTGTGTTCTGGGGAAAAGCAGGTGTGCGCCTCCCCACCCCCCATCCGGGAGTGTGAGTGGTGGGGGGGGGTGGGGGTCGGTCAGGGTGCACAGGACTGGTCGAGGCCTGGACCAGGCTCGGCTCCGCCGGGTCGCCTGGAGTGTCCTAGCGTCCCTGGAGAGAGCCAGGCCAGTGTGGCTCACTGCAGGCGCTGGGCGCTGGGCGCCGGAAGGCGGGAGGCCAGCCGCAGGCCTGAAGGGACACCGGGAGCCCAGGGCTGCCCCTGCGCCCTACCCCCGCGGGCCCGGGGGTCACGGCCTGAGGCGGTCACGGACACTGTTTCCGGGCCACGCAAGAAAAGTGCGTGTGGGAAGGGGGCGCAAAAGCCTACAGCACCCGGTATTCCCAGGCGGTCTCCCATCCAAGTACTAACCAGGCCCGACCCTGCTTAGCTTCCGAGATCAGACGAGATCGGGCGCGTTCAGGGTGGTATGGCCGTAGACGGCAGAGGCTGCCCCGGAACGCCTCAAGAGCCTGCACCGGCTTCCACCCTTCAGCCCAGGGGCAGGGGAGGGCAGGGGAGGGCAGGGCAGCGGTGGAGGGGGCCAACACAGCGGGTGTTCCCAGGGGGCCTCCCTCGC
The DNA here is from genome assembly GCF_048772815.1 of Callospermophilus lateralis. Taxonomy (NCBI): domain Eukaryota; kingdom Metazoa; phylum Chordata; class Mammalia; order Rodentia; family Sciuridae; genus Callospermophilus; species Callospermophilus lateralis. Next base: position 31,676 of record NW_027516918.1, read on the forward strand.
CCCGCCCCAGCACTGCCCAGCGCTCCTCAACTCAACTCCAGGCTGGCTTTCTCGCTCCGACCTGACTCGGTCCCCGCGGCGGCGCGGGGGTCCTGGGAGACTGGCCGGCTCTCCCTCTCGGGTCCTCGGCCGGGCCGGATCGGGTCGGGGTGGAGTGGGCTAGGCGGGGCTGACAGGGGCTGAGTCCCGCCTCCACCTCTGCCCCTGGGCACCTGGCTCCACCTACCGGGAGCCCCGCCCCGGCCTGGCCTGGCCTCTGCCCCTCCTCGCCGAGCCCCAAGACCCCCGACCCCCGGGCACCCGGCACCCGCACCGCCACCCCACCCAGCCCTTCGCCTGGCCGAGAATCCCCAGAGAATCCCCAGCTGCCGCCGCCCGCGCTACCCTAGCCTAGCCTAGCCGAGCAGAGCCGAGCCGGGCGCCCAGAGAGCCAGGGGCGAAGACGGGAGCAGACACCCCGGCCCCCCGCGCCCCCCACCGGACACCCCAGAGACCCTGACAGAGGCCCAGCGCCCCAGCTGGAAATGCAGTGGGACTGGGCAATGGCGAGCGGCCGGCCACACACAACACCTGTGCGGGGAGCCAACCTCAGGGAGGGCCCGAGGAGGAACACACGCAGGGACCCACAGACAACCGGGCAGCGGGTGGCGAGCCGGCTGTGGCCCGCTGGTTCCCAGTCAGTCAGTCAGTCAGTCAGTCACAGGGCCAGGCTCAGAAGTGCGCCGCTGGGGCGCGGGCCTCGCCCTGAGTTCCCCATCCACTCTGCTTTGTCCACTCTGCACAGCAGCGCTTGGCCGCCCCGCACCCCCACCGCCACCCCCACCCTACCCTACCTCACCCCCACCCCACCACACTCTACCCCACCCCCGAGTGACTCCCTTCGGACTGAGTGCCAAGGTCGGAGGGCTCTGCGCCTTGTTTGTACACCTCAAGGACCAGGACCTGTACAGCACCGCCCTGAGGAAGGGCACAGACCCCTCCGTCCATTTGTCCATGGGCTGTGCTCCCGGAAAGGACCGCCTGTGAAAGTAGCGTTCCGAGTCAAACCCCGTCAGAGCCCAGTCGACGGCCTCACCAGACCGGAAGCCCCCTCACCCGCAAGCCTTGCGGGGGGCGGGGGGGAGCAGCGGTTGCGGGGGGTCGCGCGCCCACCGGGCCTTCAGGCCCTGCCTCGCGGCCAGGCGTCTCCAGGTGGAGGGTTCGCCGCGAACAAAGGGGCCTCTGCCTCCCTGTCCCCACCGCCCGGCCTTGGCCTTCAGCTCCCCTCGGCACGTGGTCCTCCCCGGCAACCTCCTGGCCCCGAACCACTTGCCTGCTCCGAAGGCTGCTTCCTCCTCTTCTCGGAGCACCTGCCCTCCTTTGACATCTGCTCTCTTGCTTGGCTCCCAGCGCAGCCTCCTAAGACCCTGTGGCCTCCTGGGCCTTCTCTCAGCCTCTGCCCTGCACACACCCTGAAGACGTGCACTCACTTCAAGGGGGATGTGGGAATCCACTCTTACATCCACGGGAAGTTAGATGGGAGATGAGAGAACCTGTGACCGCCCAGTCTCGAGGCTGCCATGGACTGGGTGACTTGCAGCCCAGAGTGAGGTGGCTGGGGTGGGAGGGGGGAAGAGAGGAGTGAGTGTGTGTCTGTGTGTGTGTGTTTGTGAGAGAGAGAGAGAGAGAGAGAGAGAGAGAGCGAGAGAGACAGGGTGACAGACAGAAGGGCCAAGGAAAGAGACACACTGAGTGGGAGATGGAGACAGGAGGCCTCCTCACAGGCCAGTAGAGTCACAAAGGTGAAGGAGAGATGGATGAGCAGAGAGATAGACAGAAAGACATCTGCTTCCAGAGTGTGTGTGTGTGTGTGTGTGTGTGTGAGAGAGAGAGAGAGAGAGAGAGACAGAGATAGAGAGAGAGAGAGAGAAAGAGAGAGAGATGGGTGAAGAGACAGACTCAGGGCTGGGACCCTCAGGAGGAAGGCGTTGGGAAGGGAGGCAGAGTTGCCAAGGGACGGACCTAGGGAGAGACGCTGGATGGACTCTCTCACTCCCAGGACCTGGGTGGCCACGCTCTGCTGGTGTGGCAAGAACGGGTGGGGAGCGGCCCCTGCGGGTGGGCCCTGTGTTCTGGGGAAAAGCAGGTGTGCGCCTCCCCACCCCCCATCCGGGAGTGTGAGTGGTGGGGGGGGGTGGGGGTCGGTCAGGGTGCACAGGACTGGTCGAGGCCTGGACCAGGCTCGGCTCCGCCGGGTCGCCTGGAGTGTCCTAGCGTCCCTGGAGAGAGCCAGGCCAGTGTGGCTCACTGCAGGCGCTGGGCGCTGGGCGCCGGAGGCGAGGCGGGAGGCGGGAGGCGGGAGGCCAGCTGCAGGCCTGAAGGGACACCAGGAGCCCAGGGCTGCCCCTGCGCCCTACCCCCGCGGGCCCGGGGGTCACGGCCTGAGGCGGTCACGGACACTGTTTCCGGGCCACGCAAGAAAAGTGCGTGTGGGAAGGGGGCGCAAAAGCCTACAGCACCCGGTATTCCCAGGCGGTCTCCCATCCAAGTACTAACCAGGCCCGACCCTGCTTAGCTTCCGAGATCAGACGAGATCGGGCGCGTTCAGGGTGGTATGGCCGTAGACGGCGGAGGCTGCCCCGGAACGCCTCAAGAGCCTGCGCCGGCTTCCACCCTTCAGCCCAGGGGCAGGGGAGGGCAGGGGAGGGCAGGGCAGCGGTGGAGGGGGCCAACACAGCGGGTGTTCCCAGGGGGCCTCCCTCGCCCCGCCCCAGCACTGCCCAGCGCTCCTCAACTCAACTCCAGGCTGGCTTTCTCGCTCCGACCTGACTCGGTCCCCGCGGCGGCGCGGGGGTCCTGGGAGACTGGCCGGCTCTCCCTCTCGGGTCCTCGGCCGGGCCGGATCGGGTCGGGGTGGAGTGGGCTAGGCGGGGCTGACAGGGGCTGAGTCCCGCCTCCACCTCTGCCCCTGGGCACCTGGCTCCACCTACCGGGAGCCCCGCCCCGGCCTGGCCTGGCCTCTGCCCCTCCTCGCCGAGCCCCAAGACCCCCGACCCCCGGGCACCCGGCACCCGCACCGCCACCCCACCCAGCCCTTCGCCTGGCCGAGAATCCCCAGAGAATCCCCAGCTGCCGCCGCCCGCGCTACCCTAGCCTAGCCTAGCCGAGCAGAGCCGAGCCGGGCGCCCAGAGAGCCAGGGGCGAAGACGGGAGCAGACACCCCGGCCCCCCGCGCCCCCCACCGGACACCCCAGAGACCCTGACAGAGGCCCAGCGCCCCAGCTGGAAATGCAGTGGGACTGGGCAATGGCGAGCGGCCGGCCACACACAACACCTGTGCGGGGAGCCAACCTCAGGGAGGGCCCGAGGAGGAACACACGCAGGGACCCACAGACAACCGGGCAGCGGGTGGCGAGCCGGCTGTGGCCCGCTGGTTCCCAGTCAGTCAGTCAGTCAGTCAGTCACAGGGCCAGGCTCAGAAGTGCGCCGCTGGGGCGCGGGCCTCGCCCTGAGTTCCCCATCCACTCTGCTTTGTCCACTCTGCACAGCAGCGCTTGGCCGCCCCGCACCCCCACCGCCACCCCCACCCTACCCTACCTCACCCCCACCCCACCACACTCTACCCCACCCCCGAGTGACTCCCTTCGGACTGAGTGCCAAGGTCGGAGGGCTCTGCGCCTTGTTTGTACACCTCAAGGACCAGGACCTGTACAGCACCGCCCTGAGGAAGGGCACAGACCCCTCCGTCCATTTGTCCATGGGCTGTGCTCCCGGAAAGGACCGCCTGTGAAAGTAGCGTTCCGAGTCAAACCCCGTCAGAGCCCAGTCGACGGCCTCACCAGACCGGAAGCCCCCTCACCCGCAAGCCTTGCGGGGGGCGGGGGGGAGCAGCGGTTGCGGGGGGTCGCGCGCCCACCGGGCCTTCAGGCCCTGCCTCGCGGCCAGGCGTCTCCAGGTGGAGGGTTCGCCGCGAACAAAGGGGCCTCTGCCTCCCTGTCCCCACCGCCCGGCCTTGGCCTTCAGCTCCCCTCGGCACGTGGTCCTCCCCGGCAACCTCCTGGCCCCGAACCACTTGCCTGCTCCGAAGGCTGCTTCCTCCTCTTCTCGGAGCACCTGCCCTCCTTTGACATCTGCTCTCTTGCTTGGCTCCCAGCGCAGCCTCCTAAGACCCTGTGGCCTCCTGGGCCTTCTCTCAGCCTCTGCCCTGCACACACCCTGAAGACGTGCACTCACTTCAAGGGGGATGTGGGAATCCACTCTTACATCCACGGGAAGTTAGATGGGAGATGAGAGAACCTGTGACCGCCCAGTCTCGAGGCTGCCATGGACTGGGTGACTTGCAGCCCAGAGTGAGGTGGCTGGGGTGGGAGGGGGGAAGAGAGGAGTGAGTGTGTGTCTGTGTGTGTGTGTTTGTGAGAGAGAGAGAAAGAGAGAGAGAGAGAGAGAGCGAGAGAGACAGGGTGACAGACAGAAGGGCCAAGGAAAGAGACACACTGAGTGGGAGATGGAGACAGGAGGCCTCCTCACAGGCCAGTAGAGTCACAAAGGTGAAGGAGAGATGGATGAGCAGAGAGATAGACAGAAAGACATCTGCTTCCAGAGTGTGTGTGTGTGTGTGTGTGTGAGAGAGAGAGAGAGAGAGAGAGAGAGACAGAGATAGAGAGAGAGAGAGAGAAAGAGAGAGAGATGGGTGAAGAGACAGACTCAGGGCTGGGACCCTCAGGAGGAAGGCGTTGGGAAGGGAGGCAGAGTTGCCAAGGGACGGACCTAGGGAGAGACGCTGGATGGACTCTCTCACTCCCAGGACCTGGGTGGCCACGCTCTGCTGGTGTGGCAAGAACGGGTGGGGAGCGGCCCCTGCGGGTGGGCCCTGTGTTCTGGGGAAAAGCAGGTGTGCGCCTCCCCACCCCCCATCCGGGAGTGTGAGTGGTGGGGGGGGTGGGGGTCGGTCAGGGTGCACAGGACTGGTCGAGGCCTGGACCAGGCTCGGCTCCGCCGGGTCGCCTGGAGTGTCCTAGCGTCCCTGGAGAGAGCCAGGCCAGTGAGGCTCACTGCAGGCGCTGGGCGCTGGGCGCCGGAGGCGAGGCGGGAGGCGGGAGGCGGGAGGCCAGCCGCAGGCCTGAAGGGACACCGGGAGCCCAGGGCTGCCCCTGCGCCCTACCCCCGCGGGCCCGGGGGTCACGGCCTGAGGCGGTCACGGACACTGTTTCCGGGCCACGCAAGAAAAGTGCGTGTGGGAAGGGGGCGCAAAAGCCTACAGCACCCGGTATTCCCAGGCGGTCTCCCATCCAAGTACTAACCAGGCCCGACCCTGCTTAGCTTCCGAGATCAGACGAGATCGGGCGCGTTCAGGGTGGTATGGCCGTAGACGGCGGAGGCTGCCCCGGAACGCCTCAAGAGCCTGCGCCGGCTTCCACCCTTCAGCCCAGGGGCAGGGGAGGGCAGGGGAGGGCAGGGCAGCGGTGGAGGGGGCCAACACAGCGGGTGTTCCCAGGGGGCCTCCCTCGCCCCGCCCCAGCACTGCCCAGCGCTCCTCAACTCAACTCCAGGCTGGCTTTCTCGCTCCGACCTGACTCGGTCCCCGCGGCGGCGCGGGGGTCCTGGGAGACTGGCCGGCTCTCCCTCTCGGGTCCTCGGCCGGGCCGGATCGGGTCGGGGTGGAGTGGGCTAGGCGGGGCTGACAGGGGCTGAGTCCCGCCTCCACCTCTGCCCCTGGGCACCTGGCTCCACCTACCGGGAGCCCCGCCCCGGCCTGGCCTGGCCTCTGCCCCTCCTCGCCGAGCCCCAAGACCCCCGACCCCCGGGCACCCGGCACCCGCACCGCCACCCCACCCAGCCCTTCGCCT
>NW_027516918.1:42500-47500 GCF_048772815.1 Callospermophilus lateralis
AAGAGCCTGCACCGGCTTCCACCCTTCAGCCCAGGGGCAGGCAGCGGTGGAGGGGGCCAACACAGCGGGTGTTCCCAGGGGGCCTCCCTCGCCCCGCCCCAGCACTGCCCAGCGCTCCTCAACTCAACTCCAGGCTGGCTTTCTCGCTCCGACCTGACTCGGTCCCCGCGGCGGCGCGGGGGTCCTGGGAGACTGGCCGGCTCTCCCTCTCGGGTCCTCGGCCGGGCCGGATCGGGTCGGGGTGGAGTGGGCTAGGCGGGGCTGACAGGGGCTGAGTCCCGCCTCCACCTCTGCCCCTGGGCACCTGGCTCCACCTACCGGGAGCCCCGCCCCGGCCTGGCCTGGCCTCTGCCCCTCCTCGCCGAGCCCCAAGACCCCCGACCCCCGGGCACCCGGCACCCGCACCGCCACCCCACCCAGCCCTTCGCCTGGCCGAGAATCCCCAGAGAATCCCCAGCTGCCGCCGCCCGCGCTACCCTAGCCTAGCCTAGCCGAGCAGAGCCGAGCCGGGCGCCCAGAGAGCCAGGGGCGAAGACGGGAGCAGACACCCCGGCCCCCCGCGCCCCCCACCGGACACCCCAGAGACCCTGACAGAGGCCCAGCGCCCCAGCTGGAAATGCAGTGGGACTGGGCAATGGCGAGCGGCCGGCCACACACAACACCTGTGCGGGGAGCCAACCTCAGGGAGGGCCCGAGGAGGAACACACGCAGGGACCCACAGACAACCGGGCAGCGGGTGGCGAGCCGGCTGTGGCCCGCTGGTTCCCAGTCAGTCAGTCAGTCAGTCAGTCACAGGGCCAGGCTCAGAAGTGCGCCGCTGGGGCGCGGGCCTCGCCCTGAGTTCCCCATCCACTCTGCTTTGTCCACTCTGCACAGCAGCGCTTGGCCGCCCCGCACCCCCACCGCCACCCCCACCCTACCCTACCTCACCCCCACCCCACCACACTCTACCCCACCCCCGAGTGACTCCCTTCGGACTGAGTGCCAAGGTCGGAGGGCTCTGCGCCTTGTTTGTACACCTCAAGGACCAGGACCTGTACAGCACCGCCCTGAGGAAGGGCACAGACCCCTCCGTCCATTTGTCCATGGGCTGTGCTCCCGGAAAGGACCGCCTGTGAAAGTAGCGTTCCGAGTCAAACCCCGTCAGAGCCCAGTCGACGGCCTCACCAGACCGGAAGCCCCCTCACCCGCAAGCCTTGCGGGGGGCGGGGGGGAGCAGCGGTTGCGGGGGGTCGCGCGCCCACCGGGCCTTCAGGCCCTGCCTCGCGGCCAGGCGTCTCCAGGTGGAGGGTTCGCCGCGAACAAAGGGGCCTCTGCCTCCCTGTCCCCACCGCCCGGCCTTGGCCTTCAGCTCCCCTCGGCACGTGGTCCTCCCCGGCAACCTCCTGGCCCCGAACCACTTGCCTGCTCCGAAGGCTGCTTCCTCCTCTTCTCGGAGCACCTGCCCTCCTTTGACATCTGCTCTCTTGCTTGGCTCCCAGCGCAGCCTCCTAAGACCCTGTGGCCTCCTGGGCCTTCTCTCAGCCTCTGCCCTGCACACACCCTGAAGACGTGCACTCACTTCAAGGGGGATGTGGGAATCCACTCTTACATCCACGGGAAGTTAGATGGGAGATGAGAGAACCTGTGACCGCCCAGTCTCGAGGCTGCCATGGACTGGGTGACTTGCAGCCCAGAGTGAGGTGGCTGGGGTGGGAGGGGGGAAGAGAGGAGTGAGTGTGTGTCTGTGTGTGTGTGTTTGTGAGAGAGAGAGAGAGAGAGAGAGAGAGAGAGAGAGAGCGCGAGAGAGACAGGGTGACAGACAGAAGGGCCAAGGAAAGAGACACACTGAGTGGGAGATGGAGACAGGAGGCCTCCTCACAGGCCAGTAGAGTCACAAAGGTGAAGGAGAGATGGATGAGCAGAGAGATAGACAGAAAGACATCTGCTTCCAGAGTGTGTGTGTGTGTGTGTGTGTGTGTGAGAGAGAGAGAGAGAGAGAGAGAGAGAGACAGAGATAGAGAGAGAGAGAGAGAAAGAGAGAGAGATGGGTGAAGAGACAGACTCAGGGCTGGGACCCTCAGGAGGAAGGCGTTGGGAAGGGAGGCAGAGTTGCCAAGGGACGGACCTAGGGAGAGACGCTGGATGGACTCTCTCACTCCCAGGACCTGGGTGGCCACGCTCTGCTGGTGTGGCAAGAACGGGTGGGGAGCGGCCCCTGCGGGTGGGCCCTGTGTTCTGGGGAAAAGCAGGTGTGCGCCTCCCCACCCCCCATCCGGGAGTGTGAGTGGTGGGGGGGGGTGGGGGTCGGTCAGGGTGCACAGGACTGGTCGAGGCCTGGACCAGGCTCGGCTCCGCCGGGTCGCCTGGAGTGTCCTAGCGTCCCTGGAGAGAGCCAGGCCAGTGTGGCTCACTGCAGGCGCTGGGCGCTGGGCGCCGGAAGGCGGGAGGCCAGCCGCAGGCCTGAAGGGACACCGGGAGCCCAGGGCTGCCCCTGCGCCCTACCCCCGCGGGCCCGGGGGTCACGGCCTGAGGCGGTCACGGACACTGTTTCCGGGCCACGCAAGAAAAGTGCGTGTGGGAAGGGGGCGCAAAAGCCTACAGCACCCGGTATTCCCAGGCGGTCTCCCATCCAAGTACTAACCAGGCCCGACCCTGCTTAGCTTCCGAGATCAGACGAGATCGGGCGCGTTCAGGGTGGTATGGCCGTAGACGGCAGAGGCTGCCCCGGAACGCCTCAAGAGCCTGCACCGGCTTCCACCCTTCAGCCCAGGGGCAGGCAGCGGTGGAGGGGGCCAACACAGCGGGTGTTCCCAGGGGGCCTCCCTCGCCCCGCCCCAGCACTGCCCAGCGCTCCTCAACTCAACTCCAGGCTGGCTTTCTCGCTCCGACCTGACTCGGTCCCCGCGGCGGCGCGGGGGTCCTGGGAGACTGGCCGGCTCTCCCTCTCGGGTCCTTGGCGGGGCCGGATCGGGTCGGGGTGGAGTGGGCTAGGCGGGGCTGACAGGGGCTGAGTCCCGCCTCCACCTCTGCCCCTGGGCACCTGGCTCCACCTACCGGGAGCCCCGCCCCGGCCTGGCCTGGCCTCTGCCCCTCCTCGCCGAGCCCCACGACCCCCGACCCCCGGGCACCCGGCACCCGCACCGCCACCCCACCCAGCCCTTCGCCTGGCCGAGAATCCCCAGAGAATCCCCAGCTGCCGCCGCCCGCGCTACCCTAGCCTAGCCTAGCCGAGCAGAGCCGAGCCGGGCGCCCAGAGAGCCAGGGGCGAAGACGGGAGCAGACACCCCGGCCCCCCGCGCCCCCCACCGGACACCCCAGAGACCCTGACAGAGGCCCAGCGCCCCAGCTGGAAATGCAGTGGGACTGGGCAATGGCGAGCGGCCGGCCACACACAACACCTGTGCGGGGAGCCAACCTCAGGGAGGGCCCGAGGAGGAACACACGCAGGGACCCACAGACAACCGGGCAGCGGGTGGCGAGCCGGCTGTGGCCCGCTGGTTCCCAGTCAGTCAGTCAGTCAGTCAGTCACAGGGCCAGGCTCAGAAGTGCGCCGCTGGGGCGCGGGCCTCGCCCTGAGTTCCCCATCCACTCTGCTTTGTCCACTCTGCACAGCAGCGCTTGGCCGCCCCGCACCCCCACCGCCACCCCCACCCTACCCTACCTCACCCCCACCCCACCACACTCTACCCCACCCCCGAGTGACTCCCTTCGGACTGAGTGCCAAGGTCGGAGGGCTCTGCGCCTTGTTTGTACACCTCAAGGACCAGGACCTGTACAGCACCGCCCTGAGGAAGGGCACAGACCCCTCCGTCCATTTGTCCATGGGCTGTGCTCCCGGAAAGGACCGCCTGTGAAAGTAGCGTTCCGAGTCAAACCCCGTCAGAGCCCAGTCGACGGCCTCACCAGACCGGAAGCCCCCTCACCCGCAAGCCTTGCGGGGGGCGGGGGGGAGCAGCGGTTGCGGGGGGTCGCGCGCCCACCGGGCCTTCAGGCCCTGCCTCGCGGCCAGGCGTCTCCAGGTGGAGGGTTCGCCGCGAACAAAGGGGCCTCTGCCTCCCTGTCCCCACCGCCCGGCCTTGGCCTTCAGCTCCCCTCGGCACGTGGTCCTCCCCGGCAACCTCCTGGCCCCGAACCACTTGCCTGCTCCGAAGGCTGCTTCCTCCTCTTCTCGGAGCACCTGCCCTCCTTTGACATCTGCTCTCTTGCTTGGCTCCCAGCGCAGCCTCCTAAGACCCTGTGGCCTCCTGGGCCTTCTCTCAGCCTCTGCCCTGCACACACCCTGAAGACGTGCACTCACTTCAAGGGGGATGTGGGAATCCACTCTTACATCCACGGGAAGTTAGATGGGAGATGAGAGAACCTGTGACCGCCCAGTCTCGAGGCTGCCATGGACTGGGTGACTTGCAGCCCAGAGTGAGGTGGCTGGGGTGGGAGGGGGGAAGAGAGGAGTGAGTGTGTGTCTGTGTGTGTGTGTTTGTGAGAGAGAGAGAAAGAGAGAGAGAGAGAGAGAGCGAGAGAGACAGGGTGACAGACAGAAGGGCCAAGGAAAGAGACACACTGAGTGGGAGATGGAGACAGGAGGCCTCCTCACAGGCCAGTAGAGTCACAAAGGTGAAGGAGAGATGGATGAGCAGAGAGATAGACAGAAAGACATCTGCTTCCAGAGTGTGTGTGTGTGTGTGTGTGTGAGAGAGAGAGAGAGAGAGAGAGAGAGACAGAGATAGAGAGAGAGAGAGAGAAAGAGAGAGAGATGGGTGAAGAGACAGACTCAGGGCTGGGACCCTCAGGAGGAAGGCGTTGGGAAGGGAGGCAGAGTTGCCAAGGGACGGACCTAGGGAGAGACGCTGGATGGACTCTCTCACTCCCAGGACCTGGGTGGCCACGCTCTGCTGGTGTGGCAAGAACGGGTGGGGAGCGGCCCCTGCGGGTGGGCCCTGTGTTCTGGGGAAAAGCAGGTGTGCGCCTCCCCACCCCCCATCCGGGAGTGTGAGTGGTGGGGGGGGTGGGGGTCGGTCAGG